>NC_092708.1:196446019-196711340 GCF_047496885.1 Scyliorhinus torazame
CACATACCCGTACACACCCACACATACCCGTACACACCCACACACACACATACCCGTACACACCCACACATACCCGTACACACCCACACACACACATACCCGTACACACACACACATACCCATACACACCCACACACCCATACACACCCACACACACACATACCCGTACACACACACACATACCCATACACACCCACACACACATACCCGCAGCCACACACACAGACACACTTACCCGTACACACCCACACACATACCCGTACACACCCACACACACACATACCTGCACCCACACACACAGACACACATACCCGTACACACCCACACCCACACCCACACACACACTCACACACACACATACCCGCACACACACACTCACACATACCCACAGACACATACCCGCACACACACACATACCCGTACACACCCACACACACACACATACCCGCACACACACACATACCCGCACACACACACACACACACATACCCGCACACACACACATACCCACACACACACACATACAGATTCACTGGATCATTTCTGATCTGTCTTGACTCCACCTGTCTTTGTTACTTTGATATTTGACCCCAAATTAATTAGTCAATCGCAGTCTTGAAAGCTTCAACTGCCACACTATCCAGAGTGTTCGGGGGGGAGGGAGTTCCAGATTCCCACTCCCTTTGCAATCGCGCTTCCTGATTGCGCTGCTTCCGGGTGACTGCGTTCTAATTTGAAGATTGCCTCTTCTTGTTTCCCCCACCAGGGGAAATAATTTCCCAACATGTACCCAATTGAATCATTTTAAACACCTTGATTAGATTACTCCTTACCTCAAGGGAACAATTGGTTTATTTGCGTACTTTAACCCTTCAAGCTTTGACTGTGTTCAAGGGGACATAGCCAGGTTGGTGGAAAGGGTGAACACATGGCCGCAGAAAAGTGCAAAGTGAGACATTTTGGCAGGAAGAACAAGGAGAGGCAATATAAAATAAAGGGTACAATTCTAAGGGGGACCTGGGGGTATATGGTCACAAATCATTGAAGCAGAACAGGTTGCTGTCATAATATACACCAGTATATCACAGTGCAGAGACACACACACTGATGGACACACAGCGGGACCAATCAACACACACAACACCACAGCCAATCACCAGTTAGAGCACACTCACTATAAAGACAGGGCGCATCAGAGTTCCCGCTCATTCGGACTGCAGCCTCTGAGAAAGACAGAGCTTACAGCTTACAGCACAGATCCTCACCATGTGCTGAGTGCATAGACTGGTTAGGACAGGCATAGGTCTTTAGTTTAATCTAACATCGTGTTAACCCACAGTGAAAGTATGTTCAACAGTTTCTAGCTTAATAAAATAGTGTTGCACTATTTTAAGCGTTGGTGGCCTGTATGTGTTCCACGGATCCAGAGCACCCAACACATCAGTTGCAACAGTGGTTCATAAGGCATATGGGATCCGGGGCTTTATAAATTAAGTAAGAAGTCACCTCAACAGCGGCGTCAATGTGGTCTGGAATGCATGTACAATAAACACTGTTTGCGTACCATTAGCGGACCCGACCCGGTTTTCTCCAGGGCCTCCGCGATTCTCCTCCTCCAATGGACCGAGTTCCCGATGGCGCGGTTCACTTGTGCTTTTAAAATTGTGAAACTGGCGTGGTGGCTGCTGAGGGAGAGCGAGGAGGTAGGATATGGAGAGGGGGGACTGTGGGTTGCCAGCCAGACATTGGTCGGGTTGGCTAGGGTGGGGGGAGACCCCACCATGGCCGGGGAAGGGCGGGTGACTGGGAACAGTCCAAGTGGCTGCCATTACCGTGGCCACCTTGCTGCGCACCCCACTGGCCACCAACCTCGGCTCTTGGTTCTGCAGAGTGACAACTGCCGTATGGGTGCCCCACCCCCTCATCCCCATGCCCCACGCTCCGCCACACATCCCGACCCCCATCCCCACACCTCTGTCACCTCCCCCCCACCTGGCCGCCACCCGCCGGCAGCCCACCCAGTGCAATACCCACAGTAATGGTGCATACACCTGGCAAGGGTTGCGCCAGCCGATGGTACTCCTGGGCATCTGAGACTGGCGCCAGGGCCAGAGACCCCCACGATGTTGGACACCGATGGGCCCAGGGGTGCGGCGATGGGGGTAGGGTCAGGAGGGACATGCGGGGGGCAGAGCCCGCAGTGCCAAGCGGGACCACAATGTCACCCGGTGGACCTGGTTGGACATGGGGGTACGCTATATGCTAGCATGTTGACCTTTCACCCCCTGCAGAGAGATGCCCTGCGGCTGTACGAGCTGGAGTTGCTCGAGGAGGAGGAGGAAGCTGCAGCAGCAGAGCGGGGAGCAGAGGGACAGGTGGCAGCTGCCCAGGATGGAGAGCGAGCCGTCCAAATGGCCGAGGAGGAGGGGTTGCGAAGGAGGCACTGCATGAGGCTTTGCGCGTGTACCGGCAGTGCCTTCATTCAAGGAGCTGCCAGACGGTCGGGCTGAGCAGAGAGACAGTGCAACAGAGCTGCCAGATGATGTCACACATGACACCGCGGGGGTATGGGGAAGACTCCCGCTCCCGATGGCCATCAAGGGGACGGTTGCCCTGAACGTATACTCCACTGGGTCCTTCCAGGCGCCGAGTGAGGACCTCTCCGGGATCTCACAGACCTTGGCGTACAGGTGCGTCCACGCCATCACGGAGGCCCTATATGCCCAGGCGGCTCAAAAGATCCATTTCAATGTGAAGCGAGCCCACCAGGATGCTCGGGCAGCGGGGTTCGCCGCCATCGAGGGGATGCCACGTGTCCAGGTGTGATCGACGGGATGTATGTCACCCTGCGAGCACCTGCAGATAACAGGCCTCTCTACACAAACTAAAAGGGGTTCCACTCGATGAACGTGCAGCTGATATGTGACCATCAGATCACGTCATACATGTCTGCGCCCAATACCAGGGCAGTGTGCATGACGCCTTCATCCTGGCACACTCGTCGATTTCTGACATGTTTGAGACGTGCCCCCCAGCTGGGAGGTTGGCTCCTGGGTGACGGGGGTTATCCACTGAGGTTGGCGACACAAGGGGCATGGAAACCGCATCCCACCCCCACACTCCCTCAATCAATCCCCCCCCCCCCCACTCCCTCAATCTGCCCCCCCCCCCCCACGGCCACCACCCGCCTGCAACACCCTACGTGATACATACCTGCCGCACTATGGGGTGGGGGCCCTGGTTTGTGAATAGCAGCGTGTCCGATCCACGGGATGGAGGATGATGATAACCCGCTCCGTGATGAGCTCTGGTGCACTGCGTCATTTGACGATGTCTGACTCCTGCCCACGGTAGCCCTTTCCATTGTCCACCTGGAAGATTCCTGCATGTGGGCTGGTCATTCCGGCACACGGTCCCATCCAATCCCGTGGGGTGGCAGTGGTGGGAACAGTTGGGGGACAGGGGTGGAGTTCAGGCCACCCACAGGGTCCGCCCATCTCCCCCTCTCTGGCCAGCCCAGATCAGCCCCACCCCTCACACCCATCTGGCAGAGCACTGAGACAGGTTGTAACAGGGATAAGACAGGTTGTAACAGGGATAAAACAGGTGTTTAATGTGAACAAATATTTACAATTTTGTGCCCAAGCCTCTATAACTAAGCTGTGACCTGCACCTGTGCCAACTTAACTAGTGTCTAACTTTCTGGTCTGAAGGGCCCTAACGCCACGTCTAGGTGGTTCCCCAGACAGTACAGCAATAGTGGAGACTGCCTGCTGTGATTCCTGCCCTGCGACCTGGCTCCCCATTGGCGGCCATCCTCTGGGGCGACTGGGCGTGGATGGGCCCGGCTGCTGCTCGGGTGTCCCAGGTGGCTCCCCGTTCTGCCCGCTGCCCACCAGATGCACCAGGGACAGGAGGATGAGAGTCAGAGGTGCTGCAGTGTTCCGGCACCTCACCTGCGGGAGTCACCAGCACGTACCCCATCACCACCTCCTCCCTCTGGGTGCCCGATGGCTACTCCATGGGACGGGGGTGCGAGCAGAGCTATCCCCTGAGGCTCCCCCGTCACCTGGCACTGCCAGTCCTGGAGGTCCGCTCTGGTCTCGACCAGGATCCACACGCTCAGGTCCATGGAGCACAGGGAGTGGACCATCTCCGCCTGGGACTGTGCCATATCACCCATTGACTGTGCCACCACCTTCTGGTTTTGTGTCACATCAGCCAATGACCGGGCCACCTTCCTCTGTCTGCGCCACGTCGGTCAGCGCCTGGGCAATGCCGCCGACGTTCCCAGCCATGGACTGGGCCACGCTCAGGAGCGCCGCTGCGATTTCCAGGTGGCTCTTGCACATGGTCGCCTGTGAGACGGCAACCCTGTCCTGGGCCTCAGCCAGCACCTGCAGATTGCCCCAGGCCTTGGGCACGCTGATCCATAGTTGAAACTGTCAGCCACATTGCCCCCACCGCAGATGCCACGCCTGTAGTATTGGCCCGGGTGGCACGCATGGTCGGCACCACCTCCTGCATGCGGTTGGAGTCCTCCAATTGCACCTACAGGTGCTGGACGCTCGCCGACATCCACGCACGTAGTCCCTGGCTCTGTGACTGCATCTCCACAATCGATGGGACTGTCTGTTCCAGAAGGCTGGGACCCGTCTGGATGGTATCCAGTTCCTGGGCTCGGCCCTCCCTCCGACCATCCCCCACCTCGGGAGTTCCTACCTCCACCTGCTGTACCGGAGCAGCTGTGTGGTGCACACCTGAGAGTGCCCCAGGAGCCTCTTCACTAACATGCCCGTGAGTGTCCCTGGGACGGTGGAGAGTGTTGGAGACAGCTGTGATGGGAAATCACTGTCATCCTCCGACCCGAGCTCCGGGGTCTCCTGAGTCTCAGGCGGAGGGCTGGTGTCCGAGCTGCTTTCAGCGTTGGTGCCCAGCTCACATGGGGGAGGGGGGCCTCTGGCTGTGGCACTGGCTGGGGACAGTGGGCACCAGATGGACACCCCCATCACCAGCAGGTCCTGTATGACACAAGACAAGACGCATGATTTGACCGCGGGCCGGTGGGGGAGTGGGGTTTGTGTAGGGTGCGGGTGGTGCGGGATGGGGGTGGTGTGGGGGTGGTGTTGAGGGGGGCGGGGGTTGGCACATGTGTCATGGGAAGCAACAACTACGCGGGGTCTCACTTCCTCGCCCGCGGCCGACCTCCACCTCGGCGAACTGCCTTTCCTCCGGCTGCCGACCACATCCTGTGCCCTCTGCTCGGCCATGGTGAGGGACCGCAGCTCCGGTGGTCCCCCTCCTCTCTTCTCACGCTCCTGGTGGTTGTGTGCAGCCTTCTCCTGGTGGGGCGGTGGGGGGGGGGGGGGGGGGGGGGGGGGGGGCGGGGGGGGGGGGGTGAGAAACAGAAGACAACAGTGTTAGGCAGTCTGATGTATGCAGCCCAGGGTTGGGTAGCTGGTGGCCTTGGTGCCTTGGTGGCCAGGGCACCCGGCCATGGCAGCTGGCATTGGTGATGGCATGTGGTGCAGGGTGGGGGTCTGCCGCCCTCCGGTTGGGGAGCTTCAGGTTATGGGTGTGTTGGACAGTGGTTGATGCCAGGGGCACAGTGCTGCCTACTCACCCTGGTCGTCCTGAGGAGGTGGTGAAATTTCTTCCAGCACTGCTGGCCGGTCCGGGCGACGTTGCCCTCGGCTCTGGCCAACCCTGCCACCTGCACCCAGGCACGACAATGGCGGCAACGGGCAGCCTCCTCCATGGCATCCAGGAGGGTCTTGAGCAGAGAAGGCATCTGATCGGGTAGAGTGGGGTTCCTTGATGGCGGCATTGGAGAGATTTGGAACTGGGCCGAGGTTTGTGGCGAGGGTGTAGCTGTTGTATAAGGGACCGATGGCGAGTGTTCACACTAACAGCATGAACCCGGGGTACTTTGCAGTGTTCCGGGGTACGCGACAGGGTGCTCTATGATTAAGGAGCTCAGGGCTGTGGAAGAGGATAGTGAGGGGGGTGGAACATAGGGGCTGGATTCTCCGATTCGGAGACTAAGTGCTAACGCCGGCGTGGGAACGGTGGCCTTTTACAACTGGAAAAACGGTGCAAAACGGCCACCGATCCCACATCTGGTGCGGAGCATTGAGGGGAGGGCCTCAGATAACGTCCTGAGGGTCGATACGCGTGCGGCGTACTCCAAGAGTACACCATTTTGGAGGGGAGGGAGCATCGCAAAAGCGGCGCCGACCCTGATTTCGGCGCCAAGGTGAATTCTGCCGTCAGAGACTGGAGAATCCCGCCCAGGCTGTCCCTATACGTCGATGAGCTGCTGTTGTATATTACATAGAATTACATAGAATTTACAGTGCAGAAGGAGGCCATTCGGCCCATCGAGTCTGCACCGGCCCTTGGAAAGAGCACCCTAGACAAGCCCACATCTCCACTCTATCTCCATAACCCAGTAACCCCACCCAGAACTAAGGGCAATTTTGGACACTAAGGGCAATTTAGCATCGCCAATCCACCTAACCTGCACATCTTTGGACTGTGGGAGGAAACCGGAGCACCCGGAGGAAACCCACGCAGACACGGGGAGAACGTGCAGACTCCGCACAGACAGTGACCCAAGTTGGGAATCGAACCTGGGACCCTGGAGCTGTGAAGCCACCGTGCTAACCACCATGCTACCGTGCTCCGAACAGGGCAAGGCGGGGGGGAACATAATGGAGCTGCTCCAGAGATTTGGGACGTTCTCTTTAGGCAAGAGGGAGTATTTTATGGTCTCCCTGCCGGGTGTAGGGGCGGGGGTAGAGGGCGCCATTCCATTTGGCGACAACCCACTTTATGCACTTGGCGGTGCTGGTGGCCCGAGATTGGGGAGGGCTCTGGAAATACAATTTTACTAGTTTGGCGGGGAGGGTGAAGGCTGATCTGTCGCAGTGGGACAACCTCCCTCTGTGCTTGGGCTGGTGCAGGCAGTTAAAATGAATGTCTTGCCATGATTCTTGTTTGAATTTCAGTGCCAGCCGGTCTTTTTATCAAAGTCCTTCTTCAGGGGGATGGACAAGTTGATCTGCTCGTGGGCAGCACGGTGGCACAGTGGATAGCACTGCTGCCTCATGGCGTCGAGGTCCCAGGTTAATTGGAGAAAATGAATTAGGTAGTCTAAATTTATTTTTTTTAAAAGAAAGTCTTGGGGGAGTCCGGTGGTGGTGACCACATTGAAGATCTGGAGGCAGTTTAGGCAACACTTTAAGTTGCGGGCCAGGTCAGGGGGGATACCGATTAGGGGAGCCAGCCTGCAAACTAGTACCCCCCTTTGGCTGGGTCCAGCGCCAGCGCCAGGGTCCCAGGTTTGATTCCCCGCTGGGTCATTGTCTGTGCGGAGTCTGCACGTTCTCCCCGTGTCTGCGTGGGTTTCCTCCGGGTGCTCCGGTTTCCTCCCACAGTCCAAAGACGTGCAGGTTAGGTGGATTGGCCATGATAAATTGCCCTTAGTGTCCAAAAAGTTTAGGAAGGGTTATTGGGTTATGGGGATAGGGTGGAGGTGAGGGTTTAAGTAGGTCGGTGCAGACTTGATGGGCCGAATGGCCTCCTTCTGCACTGTATGTTCTTTGTTAGATCTTTGTAAGGGTGGATGCGAGATTTTGAAAATGGGGTGAGAGGGGAATGAAGGAAATGAAGGATTTTTTCCTTCGGGGGAAGGGGCGATTCACGAGCCTGGGGCAGTTGGGAGAGAAGTATGGGTTGGTGCAGGTGGAAGGGTTTAGGCACTTGCAGTTTCGAGATTTCGCGAGGAAGGTTTTCCCGAGTTTCCCGATAGCGCCAGCCTCCTTGTTGCTGGAGGTGATGCTGTCAGCGGGAGGGCTGGAGAGGGGGGTAGTTTCGGCGATCTATGGGAGGATCCTGGAGGAGGACAGGGTGTCCATGGAGGGAATTAAGGTGAAGTGGGGGGAGGAGCTGGGGGTGACGCTGGTAGAGGGACTGTGGTGTGAGGTGCTGTGAAGGGCGAACGCCTCAACCTCGTGCGCGAGGCTGGGGCTGATACAATTGAAGGTCATGTATGGGGCGCAGCTCACAAAGGCAGGGATGAGCCAGTTGTTTGAGAGGGTGGAGGTGTGAGCGGTGTGGGAGGGGCTCCGCAAACTCTGTTCTTATGTTTTGGTCCTGCCTGAAGCTGGAAAGCTTTTGGAAGGAGGTACTTAGCATAATCTCGGGGTGTTGCATGTGAATGTGGAGCCCGGACCCCTAGAAGCCATTTTCGGGGTATCGGACCGGCCCGAGCTGCAGGCGGGTGAGGGGCAGATGTTTTAGCCTTCGCCTCGCTGATCCGCTCATAGGTGGGTATTGTTGGGGTGGAGGTCAGCTTCTCCACCCTGTGCCTCGGTGTGGCAGGGGGACCTGCTGGAGGTTTTGACCCCGGAGACGGTGAAGTTTGCATTGAGGGGGGCGAAGGAGGGGTTCTACAATTCTTGGGGTTATTCATTAAGCACTTTTGAGAGTTGGTTACTGTTGACTGTTGAGGGGGGGGGTAATCAGGGGGGAGAATTGAGGATATTTCTTGGGCTTAGGTGGGATTGATTTTTATATTGTTGGGTTTGCTAGGGCAGCACGGTGGCGCAGTGGTTAGCACTTCTGCCTCACGGCGCTGAGGTCCCAGCTTCGAATCCCAGCCCTGGGTCACTGTCCGTGTGGGGTTTGCACATTCTGCCCAGGTCTGCGTGGGTTTCACCCCCACAACCCAAAGATGTGCAGGCTAGGTGGATTGGCCACGCTAAATTGCCCCTTAATTGGAAAAAATGAATTGGGTACACTAAATTTATTTTAAAAAAAGATTGATTTTCAGATTCACCCTGTAAAACCTGTCCTGCAAACAGCAGTCCCAGCACAAGGATTTCCTGAGAAGAACTCTTGAGCTTCGCTGTTTCGGACAGCGTACTCTGCCTGTCATCTGGAGGTAGTTGTTTGTAATCGCAATCGTATGGTATGTTGTAAATTCCTGGTTTATTTAGGGTTATTTTTTGTCAGTGTGGGTATGAAGGATGGAGTAGAGCTTCTTCGATGACTTGTGGCCGATCTCTATGTCCACTGAATTGAGTTAATGTTATAGGGCAGAATTTTCCTGAACATCTGCACAATGGACACCCAGGGGTGTTGAAAATCAAAATGCTGGCCCACAGCAATGTGCGATGTCCAGGCCTGGGTGGTGCGATTGATCGACTGGCCCAACAAAGCATCACATGCCAGGAACAGCAGAAGCTCCCATCAGCCACCCTGCTGCATCCAATAGAATGGCCAGGCCAGCCTTGGGTGCACCTGCATGCCGATTTTGCTGGCCCTTTCCAAGGGTCAATGTTTTTACTCGTGGTAGACACTCATTCCAAGTGTCTGGAAGTCCATTCAATCTTTATTTTTTCATTCATTCATGGGTTATGGGTGTCGCAGTCTGGGTCAGCATTTATTGCCCATCCTGAATTGCCTTGAGGGGACGGTTAAGAGTCAATCGGATTGCTGTGGATCTGGAGTCGCATGTAGGCCAGACAAGGTAAGGATGGCAGATTTCCATCCCTAAAGGACATTAGTGACCAGATGGGTTCTTACGACAATCGACAATGGTTTCATGGTCATTATTAGACTTTTAGTTCCAGACCTTTATTGAAAAAGGGCAGCACGATAGCACAGTGGTTAGCACTGTGGCTTCACAGCGCCAGGGTCCCAGGTTCGATCCCCCGCTGGGTCACTGTCTGTGCTGAGTCTGCACTTTATCCCCGTGTCTGTGTGGGTTTCCTCCGGGTGCTCCGGTTTCCTCTCATAGTCCAAAGACGTGCAGGTTAGATGGATTGGCCATGATAAATTGCCCTTAGTGATCAAAAAGGTTAGGAAGGGTTATTGGGTTACGGGGATAGGGTGGACGTGAGGGCTTAAGTGGGTTGGTGCAGACTCGATGGGCTGAATGGCCTCCTTCTGCACTGTATGTTCTATGTTCTCTGAATTCAAATTTCCTGGTGGGATTTGAACCCAGATTCCCAGAGCATTACCCTGGGTGTCTGGATTACTAGTCCAGCGACAATATCACTACGCCACTGCCTCCACCATGACAACGGGTACGGTTGAGGAGCCACGGCTCTCCTTCAGCATCCACGGCATTCCAGATGTTCTGGTCACAGACAATGGTACTCCATTCATCAGCAACAAGTTTGAGTGTTTTATGAAAGCAAATGGGGTGCGGTACATCACACCGCCCCGTATCACCCTTCCTCAAACGGGCTGGCCGAGCGGGCGGTGTTGACCTTCAAGAGAGGAATGAAGAATCAGACCATGGGATCCGTAGAGACGTGACTAGTAAGATTATTGTTTATCGAGGCAGGTGGACATGGACCTGGAGTTTCAAACCAGGGGAAGCGGTGTATGTCTGAAACTTCGGGGACGGTACACGATGGATTCTAGGGACAGTGGTACAACAGAGCGGACTGGTTTCGTACCAGGTGAAGACGCATGAACAAACGGTGTGGAAGCACCTTGACCACCTCAGGAGCAGGGGGCCACTGTTAGGCCATGCCCCACCAGAGGAACCATCTTCCTGCCACTTCGCCCCGACACAATGTGGTGTCGCCACCTGGGGGCCCCAACACTACAATATGGGAGGTGGTATACGGGAGATTGGCTGTTGCGGGGAAAATTTGCATCAGTGCATTGCGGTCACTGTATCCAGAAGGTGTGTCTGAGCAAGACACCCTCCGTGTTCAAGTGAAGGCAAGCATCCAGCAGAGGGCAGCAGAGCGGAGCCGCTGATTGGCTGTTGCGGTGAAAATTTGCATCAGTGCATTGCGGTCACTGTATCCAGAAGGTGTACCTGAGCAAGACACCCTCCGTGTTCAAGTGAAGGCAAGCATCCAGCAGAGGGCAGCCGAGCGGAGCCGCTGATTGGCTGTTGCGGGGAAAATTTTCATCAGTGCATTGCGGTCACTGTATCCAGAAGGTGGTTTGTGGAGGAGCTGTTGTCAAGTGACAGCTCTTGTTAGACTGCATGATGGCTCTGGAGCTGCGGATGGACTCACTTTGGAGCATTCGCGATGCTGAGGACGTTGTGGATAGCACGTTTTGCGAATTGGTCACACCACAGATTAGAATTGCTGAGGGAGAAAGGGAATGGGTGACCAAAAGGCAGAGGAAAAAGCAGGAAGGCAGTGCAGGTGTCCCCTGCGGTCATCTCCCTCCAAAACAGGTATACCGTTTTGGATACTGTTGGGGGAGATGGCTCACCAGGGAAAGGCATCAGTAGCCAGTTTCATGGCACCGTGGCTGGCTCTGCTGTACAGAAGGGCGGGAAAAAAAGTGGAAGGGCTATAGTCATAGGGGATTCAATTGTAAGGGGAATAGATAGGCAGTTCTGTGGTCGAAAACGAGACTCCCGAATGGTATGTTGCCTCCCAGGTGCACGGGTCAGGGATGTCTCAGATCGGCTGCGGAACATTCTGAAGGGGGAGGGTGAACAGTCAGTTGTTGTGGTGCATATAGGCACCAATGATATAGGTAAAAAACGGGATGAGATCCTACAAGCAGAATTTAGGGAGTTAGGAGCCAAGTTAAAAAGTCGGACCTCAGAGGTAGTAATCTCAGGATTTCTACCAGTGCCACGTGGTAGTCAGAGTAGAAATGAAAGAATAGGCAGGATGAATGTGTGGCTTGAGAGATGGTGCAGGAGGGAGGGGTTCAGATTTTTGGGACATTGGGACCAGTTCTGGGGGAGGTGGGACTACTACAAATTGGATGGTCTACACCTGGGCCGGACTGGAACCAATGTCCTTGGGGGTGCTTTTGCTAATGCTGTTGGGGAGGGTTTAAATTAATGTGAGAGGGGGGTGGAAACCAAATAAGGAGGTTAGTGGACAGTAAGGAGGTAATAACTAAAGCCTGTAAGGAACTAGATCATGAAGTCTGCGTGACTAAGGGGAAGAGTAGGCAGGAAGCAGATGATGAACGCAAAGGGACTGGTGGTCTGAGGTGCATTTGTTTTAATGCGAGATGTGTAGTAGGTAAGGCAGATGAACTTAGGGCTTGGATTAGTACCTGGGAGTATGATGTTATTGCTATTACTGAGACTTGGTTGAGGGAAGGCCATGATTGGCAACTAAATATCCCAGGATATCGATGCTTCAGGCAGGATAGAGAGGGAGGTAAAAGGGGTGGAGGAGTTGCATTACTGGACAGAGAGGATATCACAGCTGTGCTGAAGAAGGGCACTATGGAGGCCTCAAGCAGTGAGGCGATATGGGTAGAGCTCAGAAATAGGAAGGGTGCGGTAACAATGTTGGGGCTATACTACAGACCTCCCAACAGCGAGCGTGAGATAGAGGTACAAATATGTAAACAGATTATGGAAAGATGTAGGAGCAACATGGTGGTGGTGGTGTTAGGAGATTTTAATTTTCCCAACATTAATTGGGATACGCTTAGTGTCAGAGGTCTAGATGGAGCAGAATTTGTAAGGAGCATCCAGGAGGGTTTTCTAGAGCAGTATGTAAGTAATCCAACTCGGGAAGGGGCCGTACTGGACCTGGTGTTGGGGAATGATCCCGGCCAGGTGGTTGAAGTTTCAGTCGGGGATTACTTTGGGAATAGGGATCACAATTCGGTAAGTTTTAGAATACTCATGGACAAAGATGAGAGTGGTCCTAAAGGAAGAGTGCTAAATTGGGGAAAGGCCAACTATATCAAAATTCGGCAGGAGCTGGGGAATGTGGATTGGGAGCAGCTGTTTGAAGATAAATCCACATTTGATATGTGGGAGGCTTTTAAAGAGAGGTTGATTAGAGTGCAGGACAGACATGTCCCTGTGAAAATGAGGGATAGAAATGGCAAGATTAGGGAACCATGGATGACAGGTGAAATTGTGAGACTAGTTAAGAGGAAAAAGGAAGCATAGGTCTAGGTGACTGAAGACAGACAAAGCTTTGGAAGAATATCGGGAATGTAGGACCAATCTGAAACGAGGAATCAAGAGGGCTAAAAGGGGTCATGAAATATCTTTAGCAAACAGGGTTAAGGGAAATCCCAAAGCCTTTTATTCATATATAAGGAGCAAGAGGGTAACTGGAGAAAGGGTTGGCCCACTCAAGGACAAAGGAGGAAAGTTATGCGTGGAGTCAGAGAAAATGGGTGAGATTCTTAACGAGTACTTTGCATCGGTATTCACCGAGGAGAGGGACATGACGGATGTTGAGGTTAGGGATGGATGTTTGATTACTCTAAGTCAAGTCGGCATAAGGAGGGAGGATGTGTTGGGTATTCTAAAAGGCATTAAGGTGGACAAGTCCCCAGGTCCGGATGGGATCTATCCCAGGTTACTGAGGGAAGTGAGAGAGGAAATAGCTGGGGCCTTAACAGATATCTTTGCAGCATCCTTGAACATGGGTGAGGTACCGGAGGACTGGAGAATTGCTAATGTTGTCCCCTTGTTTAAGAAGGGTAGCAGGGACAATCCAGGGAATTATAGACCAGTGAGCCTGACATCAGTGGTAGGGAAGCTGCTGGAGAAGATACTGAGGGATCGGATCTATTCCCATTTGGAAGAAAATGGGCTTATCAGTGATAGGCAACATGGTTTTGTGCAGGGAAGGTCATGTCTTACCAACTTAATAGAATTCTTTGAGGAAGTGACAAAGTTGATTGATGAGGGAAGGGCTGTAGATGTTATAGACATGGACTTCAGTAAGGCATTTGATAAGGTTCCCCATGGTAGGCTGATGGAGAAAGTGAAGTCTCATGGGGTCCAGGGTGTACTAGCTAGATGGATAAAGAACTGGCTGGGCAACAGGAGACTGAGAGTAGTGGTGGAAGGGAGTTTCTCAAAATGGAGAACTGTGGCCAGTGGTGTTCCACAGGGATCCGTGCTGGGACCACTGTTGTTTGTGATATGCATACATGATCTGGAGGAAGGTGTAGGTGGTCTGATTAGCAAGTTTGCAGATGACACTAAGATTGGTGGAGTAGCAGATAGTGAAGGGACTGTCAGTGAATACAGCAGAATATAGATAGATTGGAGAGTTAGGCAGAGAAATGGCAGATGGAGTTCAATCCAGGCAAATGCGAGGTGATGCATTTTGGAAGATCCAATTCAAGAGCAAACTATACGGTAAATGAAAAAGCCCTGGGGAAAATTGATGAACAGAGAGATCTGGGTGCTCAGGTCCATTGTACCCTGAAGGTGGTGACGCAGGTTGATAGAGTGGTCAAGAAGGCATACGGCATGCTTCCCTTCATCGGAAGGGGTATTGAGTACAAGAGTTGGCAGGCCATGTTACAGTTGTATAAGACTTTGGTTCGGCCACATTTGGAATACTGCGTACAGTTCTGGTCGCCACATTACCAAAAGGATGTGGATGCTTTGGAGAAGGTGCAGAGGAGGTTCACCAGGATGTTGCCTGGTATGGAGGGCACGAGCTATGAAGAGAGATTGAGTAGATTAGGATTATTTTCATTAGAAAGACAGAGGTTGAGGGGGGACCTCATTGAGGTCTACAAAATCATGAGAGTTATAGACAGGGTGGATAGCAAGAAGCTTTATCCCAGAGTGAGGGACTCAATTACTCAGGGTCACGAGTTCAAGGTGAGAGGGGAAATGTTTAAGGGAGATATGTGTGGAACGTTCTTTACGCAGAGGGTGGCGGGTGCCTGGAACGCATTGCCGGCGGAGGTGGTAGAGGCGGGCACGATAGCGTAATTTAAGATGTATCAGACAGATACATGAATGGGCAGGGAGCAGAAGGGTACAGATCCTGAGAAAGTAGGCAACAGTTTTAGATAGAGGATCTGGATCTGCGCAGGCTTGGAGGGCCGAAGGGCCTGTTCCTGTGATTTTTCTTTGTTCTTTGATCTTATACTGCAGTTCGGAGATGGAGACCCAGGCGTCTGAGGCTTCCGACGGTGACCTGGTCAGGGATCGGTCAACAGTGGTACCCCCCGCAGATGGACATCGAGGAAACAACATTCCCTGACACGCTATACCTCCCCAACCCAGCCCCGAAACCACTGTAAGTGCAGTCATGGGCGAAGAGAAGCAGGTGTCCTCCAGGTCTACCTTCTTCAGAGGAGTGTATGGGCATCGAGGGGCAGGAGGGTGGGGGGAGGGATGTTATCACACCCTCGAGACCCATGAGGATGACCCAATTAATCTTCCCATGAGCCTCTTGAAGTACGAGCTCCCCCACTGAGGGGCAGAGGCCTGGCAGCGGGCGAGTTAACTCAGTGCCTTAAAAGCCGGCCCAGGTAGGAGCCGGATTACAGAATAGTCCCGATTAGGACTGGGGCTGTTCAGTGTAAATTCTTTACTTTCGGTAACAAACCATTCTTTTGACTCTTCTTTCCAGACTCCTCCATGACTACTAAAACAGGAGTAGGACATCCTTTTTTAAATGTACTCTTTTGTGGGATGAGGGCTGTTGCCCATCCCTAATTGCCCTTCAACTGATTGTTTTGCTTGGCCATTTCAGAGGGGCAGTTACGAGTCAACCACATTACTGTGGGTCTGGAGTCACTTGTAGGCCAGACCGGGCCAGGGCGGCAGATTTCTCTCCCTAAAGGTTAGTCTTTTTAATGACCCTCAATGTTAGTTGAAAAACTCTGACAGCATCTGTGGAGAAAGAAACCGAGTTGAAGTTTCGATTCTAATATGACTCTTCTGAAAAAACATAATATGGACTTGAAACATTCTCTCTGCGTAGAGGAAGGGAGAAGCTGCAACAGCAGAGCGGGCAGCAGTGCGGTCAGCAGAGTGGGCAGCAGAGCGGGCAGCAGTGCGGTCAGCAGAGTGGGCAGCAGAGCAGTCAGCAGAGCGGGCAGCAGAGCGGTCAGCAGAGCGGGCAGCAGAACGGGCAGCAGAGTGGGCAGCAGTGCGGTCAGCAGAGTGGGCAGCAGAGCGGGCAGCAGAGCGGTCAGCAGAGCGGGCAGCAGAGTGGGCAGCAGTGCGGTCAGCAGAGTGGGCAGCAGAGCGGGCAGCAGAGCGGTCAGCAGAGCGGTCAGCAGAGCGGGCAGCAGAGCGGGCAGCAGAGTGGGCAGCAGAGCGGTCAGCAGAGTGGGTAGCAGAGTGGGCAGCAGCGCGGTCAGCAGAGTGGGTAGCAGAGTGGGCAGCAGCGCGGTCAGCAGAGTGGGCAGCAGAGTGGGCAGCAGAGCGGGCAGCAGAGCAGCCAGCAGAGCGGTCAGCTAGCGGGCAGCAGAGTGGGCAGCAGAGCGGGCAGCAGAGTGGGCAGCAGAGCGGGCAGCAGAGTGGGCAGCAGAGCAGTCAGCAGAGCGATCAGCAGAGAGGGCAGCAGAGTGGGCAGCAGAGCGGGCAGCAGAGTGGGCAGCAGAGTGGTCAGCAGAGCGGGCAGCAGAGCAGCCAGCAGAGCGGTCAGCAGAGCGGGCTGCAGAGTGGGCAGCAGAGCGGGCAGCAGAATGGTCAGCAGTGTGGTCAGCAAAGTGGTCAGCAGAGTGGTCAGCAGAATGGTCAGCAGTGTGGTCAGCAAAGTGGTCAGCAGAGTGGTCAGCAGAGCGGTCAGCAGAGTGGTCAGCAGAGCAGTCAGCAGAGCGGGCAGCAGAGCAGTCAGCAGAGTGGGCAGCAGAGCGGGCAGCAGAGTGGGCAGCAGAATGGTCAGCCGAATGGTCAGCAGAGTGGTCCGCAGAGTGGGCAACAGAGTGGGCAGCAGAGTGGGCAGCAGAGTGGTCAGCAGAGCGGGCAGAAGAGTGGGCTGCAGAGTGGTCAGCAGAATGGTCAGAGTGGTCAGCAATGCGGTCAGCAGAGTGGTCAGCAGAGTGGGCAGCAGAGCGGGCAGAAGAGTGGGCAGCAGAGCAGTCAGCAGAGTGGGCAGCAGAGTGGGCAGCAGAATGGTCAGAGTGGTCAGCAATGCGGTCAGCAGAGTGGTCAGCAGAGTGGGCAGCAGAGCGGGCAGAAGAGTGGGCTGCAGAGTGGTCAGCAGAATGGTCAGAGTGGTCAGAAATGCGGTCAGCAGAGTGGTCAGCAGAGTGGTCAGCAGAGCGGTCAGCAGAGTGGTCAGCAGAGTGGTCAGCAGAGTGGGCAGCAGAGTGGGCAGCAGAGTGGTCAGCAGAGTGGTCAGCTGAGCAGTCAGCAGAGTGGGCTGCAGAGTGGTCAGCACAATGGTCAGCAAAGTGGGCAGCAGAGTGGGCAGCAGAGCGGTCAGCAGAGTTGGCAGCAGAATGGGCAGCAGAGTGGGCAGCAGAGTGGGCAGCAGAGTGGGCAGCAGAGCGGACAGCAGAGTTGGCAGCAGAGTGGGCAGCAGAGTGGTCAGCAGAATGGTCAGCAGAATGGGCAGCAAAGCGGTCAGCAGAGGTTAGGGGCAGCACGGTAGCATTGTGGATATCACAATTGCTTCACGGCTCCAGGGTCCCAGGTTCGACTCCCGGCTTGGGTCACTGTCTGTGCGGAGTCTGCATATTCTCCCCGTGTCTGCGTGTGTTTCCTCCGGGTGCTCCGGTTTCCTCCCACAGTCGAAAGATGTGCAGGTTAGGTGGATTGCCAGGCTCAATTGTTCTTAGTGTCCAAAATTGATCTTAGTGTTGGGTGGGTTACTTGGTTATGGGGATAGGGTGCAGGTGTGGGCTTGGGTAGGGTGCTCTTTCAAAGAGCCGCTGCAGACTCGATGGGCCGAATGGCCTCCTTCTGCACTGTACATTCTATGAAATCTATGAGAGCGGTCAGCAGAACGGTCAGCAGAATGGTCAGCAGAGCGGGCAGCAGAATGGTCAGCAGAATGGTCAGCAGAGCGGGCAGCAGAGTGGGCAGCAGAGCTGGCAGCAGAGTGGTCAGCAGAATGGTCAGAGTGGTCAGCAATGTGGTCAGCAGAGTGGGCAGCAGAGCGGGCAGCAGAGTGGGCAGCAGAGCGGTCAGCAGAGTGGGCAGCAGAGTGGGCAGCACAGCAGTCAGCAGAGTGGGCAGCAGAGTGGTCAGAAGAATGGTCAGAGTGGTCAGCAGTGTGGTCAGCAGAGTGGTCAGCAGAGTGGTCAGCAGAGCGGTAAGCAGAGTGTGCTGCAGAGTGGTCAGAAGAGTGGTCAGCAGAGTGGGCAGAAGAGTGGGCAGCAGAGTGGTCAGCAGAGCTGGCAACAGAGCTGGCAGCAGAGCGGGCAGCAGAGTGGTCAGCAGAACGGGTAGCAGAGTGGGCAGCAGAGTGGGCAGAAGAGTGGTCAGCAGAGTGGGCAGAAGAGTGGGCAGCAGAGTGGTCAGCAGAACAGGAAGCAGAGCGGGCAGAACGGGCAGCAGAGTGGTCAGCGGAGTGGTGAGCAGAGTGGTCAGCAGAATGGTCAGCAGAGAGGGCAGCAGAGTGGTCAGCAGAGTGGTCAGCAGAACGGTCAGCAGAGTGGGCAGCAGTGCGGGCAGCAGAACGGGCAGCAGAGCGGGCAGCAGAGCGGGCAGCAGAACAGGCATCAGAACGGGCAGCAGAATGGGCAACCGAGGGGGCAGGAGAGTGGGCAGCAGAGAATGCAGCAGAGCCGTCAACAGAATGGGCAGCAGTGTGGGCAGCAGAGCGGTCAGCAGAGTGGTCAGCAGAGTGGGCAGCCGAGCGGGCAGCCGAGTGGTCAGGAGCGGTCAGCAGAGTGGTCAGCAGAGTGGACAGCCGAGTGGGCAGCAGAGTGGTCAGCGGAATGGTCAGCATAGTGGGCAGCTGAGTGGTCAGCAGAGTGGGCAGCAGGGCAGGCAGCAGAGCAGGCAGCAGAGTGGGCAGCAGAGCTGGCAACAGAGTGGGCAGCAGAGTGGGCAGCAGAGTGGGCAGAAGGGCAGGCAGCAGAGCTGGCAGCAGAGCGGGAAGCAGAGCGGGCAGCAGGGCAGGCAGCAGAGCAGGCAGCAGAGTGGGCAGCAGAGCTGGCAACAGAGTGGGCAGCAGAGTGGGCAGCAGAGTGGGCAGAAGGGCAGGCAGCAGAGCTGGCAGCAGAGCGGGCAGCAGAGTGGGCAGCAGAGTGGGCAGCAGAGTGGGCAGAAGGGCAGGCAGCAGAGCTGGCAGCAGAGCGGGAAGCAGAGCGGGCAGCAGAGTGGGCAGCAGAGTGGGCAGAAGGGTCAGGCAGCAGAGTGGGCAGCAGAGCGGGCAGCAGAGTGGGCAGCAGAGCGGTCAGCAGCAGAGCTGGCAGCAGAGTAGGCAGCAGAGCGGTCAGCAGAGTGGGCAGCAGAGCGGGCAGCAGAGTGGTCAGCAGAGAGGTCAGCAGAGCAGGCAGCAGAGTGGTCAGCAGAGTGGTCAACAGAGCGGGAAGCAGAGTGGGCAGCAGTGTGGGCAGCAGAGCGGTCAGCAGAGTGGTCAGCAGAGCGGGAAGCAGAGTGAGCAGCAGAGTGGGCAGCAGAGCGGTCAGCAGAATGGTCAGCAGAGTGGTCAGCAGAGTGGGCAGTAGAGCGGGCAGCAGAGTGGTCAGTAGTATGGTTAGCAGAGTGGGCAGCAGAGCAGTCAGCAGAGTGGGCAGCAGAGCGGTCAGCAGAGTGGGCAGCCGGGCAGGCAGCAGAGCGTGCAGCAGAGTGGGCAGCAGAACGGTCAGCAGAGCTGGCAGCAGAGTGGGCAGCAGAGCGGTCAGCAGAGTGGGCAGCCGGGCAGTCAGCAGAGCGGGCAGCAGAGCGGTCAGCAGAGTGGGCAGCAGAGTGGGAAGCAGAGTGGGCAGAAGGGCAGGCAGCAGAGCTGGCAGCAGAGCGGGAAGCAGAGCGGTCAGCAGAGTGGGCAGCAGAGTGGGCAGAAGGGCAGGCAGCAGAGTGGGCAGCAGAGCGGGCAGCAGAGTGGGCAGCAGAGCGGTCAGCAGCAGAGCTGGCAGCAGAGTGGGAAGCAGAGTGGGCAGCAGAGCGGTCAGCAGAGTGGGCAGCAGAGCGGGCAGCAGAGTGGTCAGCAGAGAGGTCAGCAGAGCAGGCAGCAGAGTGGTCAGCAGAGTGGTCAACAGAGCGGGAAGCAGAGTGGGCAGCAGTGTGGGCAGCAGAGCGGTCAGCAGAGTGGTCAGCAGAGCGGGAAGCAGAGTGAGCAGCAGAGTGGGCAGCAGAGCGGTCAGCAGAATGGTCAGCAGAGTGGTCAGCAGAGTGGGCAGTAGAGCGGGCAGCAGAGTGGTCAGTAGTATGGTTAGCAGAGTGGGCAGCAGAGCAGTCAGCAGAGTGGGCAGCAGAGCGGGCAGCAGAGTGGGCAGCAGAGCGTGCAGCAGAGTGGGCAGCAGAACGGTCAGCAGAGCTGGCAGCAGAGTGGGCAGCAGAGCGGTCAGCAGAGTGGGCAGCCGGGCAGTCAGCAGAGCGGGCAGCAGAGCGGTCAGCAGAGTGGGCAGCCGGGCAGGCAGCAGAGCGTGCAGCAGAGTGGGCAGCAGAACGGTCAGCAGAGCTGGCAGCAGAGTGGGCAGCAGAGCGGTCAGCAGAGTGTGCAGCAGACTGGGCAGAAGAGTGGGCAGCAAAGCTGGCAGCAGAGTTGGCAGCAGAGTGGGCAGCAGAGTGGGCAGCAGAGCGAGCAGCAGAGTGGTCAGCTGAGTGGTCAGCAAAGTGGGCAGCAGAGTGGTCAGCAGAGCTGGCAGAAGAGTGGGCAGCAGAGTGGGCAGCAGAGTGGGCAGCAGAGTGGGCAGCAGAGTGGGCAGCAGAGTGGGCAGCAGAGAGCGCAGCAGAGTGGTCAGCTGAGTGGTCAGCAAAGTGGGCAGCAGAGTGGTCAGCAGAGCTGGCAGAAGAGTGGGCAGCAGAGTGGGCAGCAGAGTGGGCAGCAGAGCGGGCAGCAGAGTGGGCAGCAGAGAGCGCAGCAGAGCAGGCAGCAGAGCGGGCAGCAGAGTGGGCAGCAGAGTGGTCAGCAGAATGGTCAGCAGAATGGTCAGCAGAGTGGGCAGCAGAGTGGGCAGCAGAGTGGGCAACAGAGTGGTCAGTAGAGAGGGCAGCAGAGTGGTCAGCAGAGTGGTCAGCAGAACGGGCAGCAGAGCGGGCAGCAGAACGGGCAGCAGAGTGGTCAGCAAAGTGGTCAGCAGAGTGGTCAGCAGAACGGGCAGCAGAGTGGTCAGCAAAGTGGGCAGCAGAGTGGGCAGCAGAGCTGGCAGTAGAGTGGGCACAGAGTGGGCACAGAGTGGGCAGCAGAGTGGGCAGCAGAGCGGGCAGCAGAGTGGGCAGCAGAGCGGGCAGCAGAGTGGGCAGCAGAATGGTCAGCAGAATGGTCAGCAGAGTGGGCAGCAGAGTGGGCAGCAGAGCGGGCAGAAGAGCGGGCAGCAGAGTGGTCAGCAGAGAGGGCAGCAGAGTGGTCAGCAGAGTGGTCAGCAGAACGGGCAGCAGAGCGGGCAGCAGAACGGGCAGCAGAGTGATCAGCAAAGTGGGCAGCAGGGTGGTCAGCAGAGAGGGCAGCAGAGTGGTCAGCAGAGCGGTCAGCAGTGCAGCCAGCAGAACGGGCAGCAGAGTGTTCAGCAAAGTGGGCAGCAGAGAGGTCAGCACAGCAGGCAGCAGAGTGGTCAGCTGAGTGGGCAGCAGAGCGGTCAGCAGAGCGGTCAGCAGAGTGGGCAGCAGAGCGGGCAGCAGAACGGGCAGCAGAGCGGGCAGCAGAACAGGCAGCAGAGTGGTCAGCAAAGTGGTCAGCAGAGTGGTCAGCAAAGCAGGCAGCAGAGTGGTCAGCTGAGTGGGCAGCAGAGCGGGCAGCAGAACGGGCAACAGAGCAGGCAGAAGAATGGGCATCAGAGTGGGCAGCAGAGTGGGCAGCAGAGTGGGCAGCAGAGTGAGCAGCAGAGCGGTCAGCAAAGTGGTCAGCAGAACGGGCAGCAGAACGGGCAGCAGAACGGGCAGTAGAACGGGCAGTAGAACGGGCAGCAGAACGGGCAGTAGAGCGGGCAGTAGAACGGGCAGCAGAATGGTCAGCAGAGCGGGCAGCAGAACGGGCAGCAGAACGGGCAGCAGAACGGGCAGTAGAACGGGCAGCAGAACGGTCAGCAGAGCGGGCAGCAGAGCGGGCAGCAGAGATGGCAGCAGAGCGGTCAGCAGAGTGGACAGCAGAGTGGGCAGCAGAATGGGCAGCAGAGTGGGCAGCAGAGTGGGCAGCCGGGCAGGTAGCAGAGCGGGCAGCAGAATGGGCAGCAGAATGGTCATCAGAGTGGGCAGCAGAGTGGGCAGCAGAATGGGGAGCAGAGTGGGCAGCAGAGCAGGCAGCAGAGTGGGTAGCAGAGCGGTCAGCAGAGCAGGCAGCAGAGTGGTCAGCAGAGTGGTCATCAGAGCGGGAAGCAGAGTGAGCAGCAGAGTGGACAGCAGTGTGGGCAGCAGAGTGGTCAGCAGAGTGGGCAGCAGAGCGGGCAGCAGAGTGGGCAGCAGAGCGGGCAGCAGAGTGGTCATCAGAGCGGGAAGCAGAGTGAGCAGCAGAGTGGACAGCAGTGTGGGCAGCAGAGTGGTCAGCAGAGTGGGCAGCAGAGCGGGCAGCAGAGTGGTCAGCAGAGAGGTCAGCAGAGCAGGCAGCAGAGTGGGCAGCAGAGCGGGCAGCAGGGTGGTCATCAGAGCGGGAAGCAGAGTGAGCAGCAGAGTGGGCAGCAGAGCGGTCAGCAGAGCAGTCAGCAGAGTGGGAAGCAGAACGGGCAGCAGAGCGAGCTGCAGAATGGTCAGCAGAGTTGGCAGAAGGGCAGGCAGCAGAGCTGGCAGCAGAGTGGTCAGCAGAATGGTCAGCAGAATGGTCATCAGAGTGGGCAGCAGAGTGGGCAGCAGAGTGGGCAGCAAAGTGGTTAGCAGAGTGGTCAGCAGAGCAGGCAGCAGAGTGGGCAGCAGAGCGGTCAGCAGAGCAGGCAGCAGAGTGGTCAGCAGAGTGGTCAACAGAGCGGGAAGCAGAGTGGGCAGCAGTGTGGGCAGCAGAGCGGTCAGCAGAGTGGTCATCAGAGCGGGAAGCAGAGTGAGCAGCAGAGTGGGCAGCAGTGTGGGCAGCAGAGCGGTCAGCAGAGTGGTCAGCAGAGCGGTCAGCAGAATGGTCAGCAGAGTGGGCAGTAGAGCGGGCAGCAGAGTGGTCAGTAGTATGGTTAGCAGAGTGGGCAGCAGAGCAGTCAGCAGAGTGGGCAGCAGAGCGGTCAGCAGAGTGGGCAGCCGGGCAGGCAGCAGAGCGTGCAGCAGAGTGGGCAGCAGAACGGTCAGCAGAGCTGGCAGCAGAGTGGGCAGCAGAGCGGTCAGCAGAGTGGGCAGCCGGGCAGTCAGCAGAGCGGGCAGCAGAGCGGTCAGCAGAGTGGGCAGCCGGGCAGGCAGCAGAGCGTGCAGCAGAGTGGGCAGCAGAACGGTCAGCAGAGCTGGCAGCAGAGTGGGCAGCAGAGCGGTCAGCAGAGTGGGCAGCCGGGCAGGCAGCAGAGTGGGCAGCAAAGCTGGCAGCAGGGTGGGCAGCAGAGTGGGCAACAGGGCAGGCAGCAGAGGGGGCAGCAGAGTGGGCAGCAGAGCGGTCAGCAGAGTGGGCAGCAGAGCGAGCAGCAGAGTGGGCAGCAGAGCAGGCAGCAGACTGGTCAGCAGAGTGGGCAGAAGAGTGGGCAGCAGAGTGGGCAGCAGAGTGGTCAGCAGAACGGGCAACAGAACGGGCAGCAGAGTGGGCAGCAGAGTGGGCAGCAGAGCGGGCAGAAGAGTGGTCAGCAGAACGGGCAACAGAACGGGCAGCAGAGTGGGCAGCAGAGTGGTCAGCAGAACGGGCAACAGAACGGGCAGCAGAGTGGTCAGCAGAGAGGGCAGCAGAGTGGTCAGCAGAGTGGTCAGCAGAACGGGCAGCAGAGCGGGCAGCAGAACGGGCAGCAGAGTGGTTAGCAAAGTGGGCATCAGAGTGGTCAGCAGAGTGGTCAGCAGAGTGGTCAGCAGAGTGGTCAGCAGAGTGGTCAGCAGAACGGGCAGCAGAGTGGTCAGCAGAACGGGCAGCAGAGTGGGCAGCAGAGTGGTCAGCAGAGCTGGCAGAAGAGTGGGCAGCAGAGTGGGCAGCAGAGTGGGCAGCAGAGCGGGCAGCAGAGTGGGCAGCAGAGCAGGCAGCAGAGTGGTCAGCAGAGCGGGCAGAAGAGTGGGCAACAGAGTGGTCAGTAGAGAGGGCAGCAGAGTGGTCAGCAGAGTGGTCAGCAGAACGGGCAGCAGAGCGGGCAGCAGAACGGGCAGCAGAGTGGTCAGCAAAGTGGTCAGCAGAGTGGTCAGCAAAGCAGGCAGCAGAGTGGTCAGCTGAGTGGGCAGCAGAGCGGGCAGCAGAGTGGTCAGCAGAACGGGCAGCAGAGTGGTCAGCAAAGTGGGCAGCAGAGTGGGCAGCAGAGCTGGCAGTAGAGTGGGCACAGAGTGGGCACAGAGTGGGCAGCAGAGCGGGCAGCAGAGTGGGCAGCAGAGCGGGCAGCAGAGTGGGCAGCAGAATGGTCAGCAGAGTGGGCAGCAGAGTGGGCAGCAGAGCGGGCAGAAGAGCGGGCAGCAGAGTGGTCAGCAGAGAGGGCAGCAGAGTGGTCAGCAGAGTGGCCAGCAGAGTGGTCAGCAGAACGGGCAGCAGAGCGGGCAGCAGAACGGGCAGCAGAGTGATCAGCAAAGTGGGCAGCAGAGAGGGCAGCAGAGTGGTCAGCTGAGTGGGCAGCAGAGCGGTCAGCAGTGCAGCCAGCAGAACGGGCAGCAGAGTGTTCAGCAAAGTGGGCAGCAGAGTGGTCAGCACCGCAGGCAGCTGAGTGGTCAGCTGAGTGGGCAGCAGAGCGGTCAGCAGAGCGGTCAGCAGAACGGGCAGCAGAGTGGTCAGCAAAGTGGTCAGCAGAGTGGTCAGCAAAGCAGGCAGCAGAGTGGTCAGCTGAGTGGGCAGCAGAGCGGGCAGCAGAGTGGGCAGCAGAGTGGGCAGCAGAGCAGGCAGCAGAACGGGCAGCAGAGTGGTCAGCAGAACGGGCAACAGAGCAGGCAGAAGAATGGGCATCAGAGTGGGCAGCAGAGTGGGCAGCAGAGTGAGCAGCAGAGCGGTCAACAAAGTGGTCAGCAGAACGGGCAGCAGAACGGGCAGCAGAACGGGCAGTAGAACGTGCAGTAGAACGGGCAGCAGAACGGGCAGTAGAGCGGTCAGCAGAGCAGGCAGCAGAACTGGCAGCAGAACGGGCAGCAGAACGGGCAGTAGAACGGGCAGCAGAATGGTCAGCAGAGCGGGCAGCAGAGATGGCAGCAGAGCGGTCAGCAGAGTGGACAGCAGAGTGGGCAGCAGAGTGGGCAGCAGAGTGGGCAGCACAGTGGGCAGCCGGGCAGGTAGCAGAGCGGGCAGCAGAATGGGCAGCAGTGTGGGAAGCAGCAGGGGCAGCAGAGTGGGCAGCCGGACGGGCAGCCGAGCATTCAGCAGAGCGGGCAGCAGAGCTGGCAGAAGAGTGGGCACAGAGTGGGCACAGAGTGGGAACAGAGTGGGCACAGAGTGGGCAGCAGAGTGGGCAGCAGAGTGGGCAGCAGAGAGGGCAGCAGAGCAGGCAGCAGAGCGGGCAGCAGAGTGGGCAGCAGGGCAGGTAGCAGAGCGGGCAGCAAAGTGGGAACAGAGTGGGCACAGAGTGGGCAGCAGAGTGGGCAGCAGAGTGGGCAGCAGAGAGGGCAGCAGAGCAGGCAGCAGAGCGGGCAGCAGAGTGGGCAGCAGGGCAGGTAGCAGAGTGGGCAGCAGAGAGGGCAGCAGAGCAGGCAGCAGAGCGGGCAGCAGAGTGGGCAGCAGAGAGGGCAGCAGAGCAGGCAGCAGAGCGGGCAGCAGAGCGGGCAGCAGAGTGGGCAGCAGAGCGGGCAGCAGAGCGGGCAGCAGAGTGGGCAGCAGGGCAGGCAGCAGAGTGGGCAGAAGAGCGGTCAGCAGAATGGTTATCAGAGTGGGCAGCAGAGTGGGCAGCAGAATGGGCAGCAGAGTGGGCAGCAAAGCGGTCAGCAGAGTGGTCAGCAGAGCAGGCAGCAGAGTGGGTAGCAGAGCGGTCAGCAGAGCAGGCAGCAGAGTGGTCAGCAGAGTGGTCATCAGAGCGGGAAGCAGAGTGAGCAGCAGAGTGGACAGCAGTGTGGGCAGCAGAGTGGTCAGCAGAGTGGTCAGCAGAGCGGGAAGCAGAGTGGGCAGTAGAGCGGGCAGCAGAGTGGGCAGCAGAGCGGGCAGCAGAGCGATCAGCAGAGCGGGCAGCAGAGCGGTCAGCAGAGCGCGCAGCAGAGCGGTCAGCAGAGCGGGCAGCAGAGTGGGCAGCAGAGCGGGCAGCAGAGCGGGAAGCAGAGTGAGCAGCAGAGTGGACAGCAGTGTGGGCAGCAGAGTGATCAGCAGAGTGGTCAGCAGAGCGGGAAGCAGAGTGAGCAGCAGAGTGGTCAGCAGAGTGGTCAGCAGAGCGGGAAGCAGAGTGGGCAGTAGAGCGGGCAGCAGAGTGGGCAGCAGAGCGGGCAGCAGAGCGATCAGCAGAGCGGGCAGCAGAGTGGGCAGCAGAGTGGGTAGCAGAGCGGTCAGCAGAGCAGGCAGCAGAGTGGTCAGCAGAGTGGTCATCAGAGCGGGAAGCAGAGTGAGCAGCAGAGTGGACAGCAGTGTGGGCAGCCGAGTGGTCAGCAGAGTGGTCAGCAGAGCGGGAAGCAGAGTGGGCAGTAGAGCGGGCAGCAGAGTGGTCAGCAGAGCGGGCAGCAGAGCGGGCAGCAGAGCGATCAGCAGAGCGGTCAGCAGAGCGGGCAGCAGAGTGGGCAGCAGAGCGGGCAGCAGAGCAGTCAGCAGAGCGGTCAGCAGAGCGGTCAGCAGCGCGGTCAGCAGAGTGGGCAGCAGAGTGGGCAGCAGAGCGGTCAGCAGAGCGGTCAGCAGAGCGGTCAGCAGAGTGGGCAGCAGAGTGGTCAGCAGAGTGGGCAGCAGAGTGGGCAGCCGGGCAGGCAGCAGAGCGGGCAGCAGAGTGGGCAGCAGAGCGGTCAGCAGAGCGGTCAGCAGAGCGGGCAGCAGAGCAGTCAGCAGAGCAGTCAGCAGAGCGGTCAGCAGAGCAGTCAGCAGAGCGGTCAGCAGAGCGGTCAGCAGAGTGGGCAGCAGAGTGGGCAGCCGGTCAGGCAGCAGAGCGGGCAGCAGAGCGGGCAGCAGAGTGGGCAGAAGAGCGGTCAGCAGAGTGGGCAGCCGGGCAAGCAGCAGAGCGGGCAGCAGACTGGGCAGAAGAGGGCAGCACGGTAGCATTGTGGATAGCACAATTGCTTCACAGCTCCAGGGTCCCAGGTTCGATTCCGGCTTGGGCTACTGTCTGTGCGGAGTCTGCACATCCTCCCCGTGTCTGCGTGGGTTTCCTCCGGGTGCTCCGGTTTCCTCCCACAGTCCAAAGATGTGCAGGTTAGGTGGATTGGCCATGATAAATTGCCCTTAGTGTTGGGTGGGGTTACTGGGTTAGGGTGACGGTGTTGACCTTGGGTAGGGTGCTCTTTCCAAGAGCCGGTGCAGACTCGATGGGTCGAATGGCCTCCTTCTGCACTGTAAATTCTATGTAAAGAGCGGTCAGCAGAGCGGGCAGCAGAGTGGGCAGCGGAGCTGGCAGCAGAATGGTCAGCAGAATAGTCAGCAGAGCGGGCAGCAGAGCTGGCTGCAGAGTGGGCAGCAGAGTGGGCAGCAGAGCGGGCAGCAGAGAATGCAGCAAAGCGGTCAACAGAATGGGCAGCAGTGTGGGCAGCAGAGCGGTCAGCAGAGTGGTCAGCAGAGTGGGCAGCAGAGTGGGCAGCAGAGTGGTCAGCAGGGCAGGCAGCAGAGCGGGCAGCAGAGTGGGCAGGAGAGCAGTCAGCAGAGCGGGCAGCAGAGTGGGCAGCAGAGCTGGCAACAGAGCTGGCAGCAGAGCGGGCAGCAGAGTGGGCAGAAGAGTGGGCAGCAGAGTGGTCAGCAGAGAGGGCAGCAGGGTGGTCAGCAGAGTGGTCAGCAGAGTGGTCAGCAGAACAGGAAGCAGAGCGGGCAGAACGGGCAGCAGAGTGGTCAGCAGAGCGGTCAGCAGAGTGGGCAGCAGAGTGGTCAGCAGAGCAGGCAGCAGAATGGTCAGCAGAGAGGGCAGCAGAGTGGTCAGCAGAGTGGTCAGCAGAATGGGCAGCAGAGCGGGCAGCAGAATGGGCAGCAGTGCGGGCAGCAGAACGGGCAGCAGAGCGGGCAGCAGAGCGGGCAGCAGAACAGGCATCAGAACGGGCAGCAGAATGGGCAACCGAGGGGGCAGGAGAGTGGGCAGCAGAGCGGGCAGCCGAGCGGGCAGCCGCGTGGTCAGCAGAGCGGTCAGCAGAGTGGTCAGCAGACAATTCAGCAGAGCCGTCAACAGAATGGGCAGCAGTGTGGGCAGCAGAGCGGTCAGCAGAGTGGTCAGCAGAGTGGGCAGCCGAGCGGGCAGCCGAGTGGTCAGCAGAGCGGTCAGCAAAGTGGTCAGCAGAGTGGACAGCCGAGTGGGCAGCAGAGTGGTCAGCGGAATGGTCAGCATAGTGGGCAGCTGAGTGGTCAGCAGAGTGGGCAGCAGGGCAGGCAGCAGAGCAGGCAGCAGAGTGGGCAGCAGAGCTGGCAACAGAGTGGGTAGCAGAGTGGGCAGCAGAGTGGGCAGCAGAGTGGGCAGCAGAGTGGGCAGAAGGGCAGGAAGCAGAGCTGGCAGCAGAGCGGGAAGCAGAGCGGGCAGCAGAGTGGGCAGCAAAGTGGGCAGCAGAGTGGGCAGCAGAGTGGGCAGCAGGGAAGGCAGCAGAGAGGGCAGCAGGATGGTCAGCAGAGTGGGCAGCAGAATGGTCAGCAGAGTGGGCAGAAGGGCAGGCAGCAGAGCGGGCAGCAGTGTGGTCAGCAGAGCGAGCTGCAGAATGGTCAGCAGAGTGGGCACAGAGTGGGCAGCAGAGCTGTCAGCAGAGTGGGCAGCAGAGCGGGCAGCAGAGTGGGCAGCAGAGCGGTCAGCAGAATGGTCAGCAGAGCAGGCAGCAGAGTGGGCAGGAGAGCGGTCAGCAGAATGGTCATCAGAGTGGTCATCAGAGTGGGCAGCAGAGTGGGCAGCAGAGTGGGCAGCAAAGCGGTCAGCAGAGTGGTCAGCAGAGCAGGCAGCAGAGTGGGCAGCAGAGTGGTCAGCAGAGCGGGAAGCAGTGTGAGCAGCAGAATGGTCAGCAGAGTGGTCAGCAGAGTGGGCAGTAGAGCGGGCAGCAGAGTGGGCAGCAGAGCAGGCAGCAGAGTGGTCAGTAGTATGGTTAGCAGAGTGGTCAGCAGAGTGGGCAGCCGGGCAGGCAGCAGAGCGTGCAGCAGAGTGGGCAGCAGAACGGTCAGCAGAGCTGGCAGCAGAGTGGGCGGCAGAGCTGTCAGCAGAGTGGGCAGCCGGGCAGGCAGCAGAGTGTGCAGCAGACTGGGCAGAAGAGTGGGCAGCAGAGTGGGCAACAGGGCAGGCAGCAGAGGGGGCAGCAGAGGGGGCAGCAGAGTGGGCAACAGGGCAGGCAGCAGAGGGGGCAGCAGAGGGGGCAGCAGAATCGTCAGCAGAGTGGTCAGCAGAGTGGGCAGCAGAGCGAGCAGCAGAGTGGGCAGCAGAGCGGGCAGCAGACTGGTCAGCAGAGTGGGCAAAAGAGTGGTCAGCAGAATGGTCAGCAGAGTGGGCAGCAGAGTGGGCAGCAGAATGGGCAACAGAACGGGCAGCAGAGTGGGCAGCAGAGTGGGCAGCAGAGCGGGCAGAAGAGCGGGCAGCAGAGTGGTCAGCAGAATGGGCTGCAGAGCGGGCAGCAGAACGGGCAGCAGAGTGGTCAGCCCAGCGGGCAGCAGAGCGGTCAGCTGAGTGGTCAGCAGAGTGGTCAGCAGAACGGGCAGCAGAGTGGGCACAGAGTGGGCAGCAGAGAGGGCAGCAGAGCAGGCAGCAGAGCGGGCAGCAGAGTGGTCAGCAGAATGGTCAGCAGAATGGTCAGCAGAGTGGTCAGCAGAGTGGGCAGCAGAGTGGGCAGCAGAGCGGGCAGAAGAGTGGGCAGCAGAGTGGTCAGCAGAGAGGGCAGCAGAGTGGTCAGCAGAGTGGTCAGCAGAACGGGCAGCAGAGCGGGCAGCAGAACGGGCAGCAGAGTGATCAGCAAAGTGGTCAGCAGAGTGGTCAGCTGAGTGGGCAGCAGAGCGGTCAGCAGAGTGGTCAGCAGAACGGGCAGCAGAGTGGTCAGCAAAGTGGGCAGCAGAGTGGGCAGAAGAGCTGGCAGTAGAGTGGGCACAGGGTGGGCAGCAGAGTGGGCAGCAGAGCGGGCAGCAGAGTGGGCAGCAGAGAGGGCAGCAGAGCAGGCAGCAGAGCGGGCAGCAGAGTGGGCAGCAGAATGGTCAGCAGAATGGTCAGCAGAGTGGGCAGCAGAGTGGGCAGCAGAGCGGGCAGAAGAGTGGGCAGCAGGGTGGTCAGCAGAGAGGGCAGCAGAGTGGTCAGCAGAGTGGTCAGCAGAACGGGCAGCAGAGCGGGCAGCAGAACGGGCAGCAGAGTGGTCAGCAAAGTGGGCAGCAGAGTGGTCAGCACAGCAGGCAGCAGAGCGGTCAGCTGAGTGGGCAGCAGAGCAGCCAGCAGAGCGGGCAGCAGAACGGGCAGCAGAGTGGTCAGCAAAGTGGGCAGCAGAGTGGTCAGCACAGCAGGCAGCAGAGTGGTCAGCAGAATGGTCAGCAGAGTGGGCAGCAGAGTGGTCAGCAGAGTGGTCAGCAGAGTAGTCAGCAGAACGGGCAGCAGTGTGGTCAGCAAAGTGGGCAGCAGAGTGGTCAGCACAGCAGGCAGCAGAGCAGTCAGCTGAGTGGGCAGCAGAGCGGTCAGCAGAGTGGTCAGCAGAGTGGTCAGCTGAGTGGGCAGCAGAGCGGTCAGCAGAGCAGCAAGCAGAACGGGCAGCAGAGTGTTCAGCAAAGTGGGCAGCAGAGTGGTCAGCACAGCAGGCAGCAGAGTGGTCAGCTGAGTGGGCAGCAGAGCGGTCAGCAGAGTGGGCAGCAGAGTGGTCAGCAGAGCAGGCAGCAGAGCGGGCAGCAGAGCAGGCAGCAGAATGGGCAGCAGAGTGGGCAGCAGAGTGGGCAGCAGAGTGGGCAGCAGAGTGAGCAGCAGAGCGGTCAGCAAAGTGGTCAGCAGAACGGGCAGCAGAGTGGTCAGCAGAGTGGTCAGCAGAGTGGTCAGCAGAGTGGTCAGCAGAACGGGCAACAGAGTGGGCAGCAGAGTGGGCAGCAGAGCGGGCAGCAGAGTGGGCAGCAGAGCGGTCAGCAGAGCGGGCAGCAGAGTGGTCAGCAGAGTGGTCAGCAGAGCAGGCAGCAGAGTGGGCAGCAGAGTGGGCAGCAGAGTGGGCAGCAGAGTGAGCAGCAGAGCGGTCAGCAAAGTGGTCAGCAGAACGGGCAGCAGAGTGGTCAGCAGAGTGGTCAGCAGAGTGGTCAGCAGAGTGGTCAGCAGAATGGGCAACAGAGTGGGCAGCAGAGTGGGCAGCAGAGCGGGCAGCAGAGTGGGCAGCAGAGCGGTCAGCAGAGCGGGCAGCAGAGTGGTCAGCAGAGTGGTCAGCAGAGCAGGCAGCAGAGTGGGCAGCAGAGTGGGCAGCAGAGCGGGCAGAAGAGCGGTCAGCAGAGTGGTCAGCAGAGCAGGCAGCAGTGTGGGCAGCAGAGTGGTCAGCAGAGTGGTCATCAGAGCGGGAAGCAGAGTGAGCAGCAGAGTGGGCAGCAGAGCGGTCAGCAGTATGGTCAGCAGAGTGGTCAGCAGAGTGGGCAGCCGGGCAGGCAGCAGACCGTGCAGCAGAGTGGGCAGAAGAACGGTCAGCAGAGCTGGCAGCAGAGTGGGCAGCAGAGCGGTCAGCAGAGTGGGCAGCCGGACAGGCAGCAGACCGTGCAGCAGAGTGGGCAGAAGAACGGTCAGCAGAGCGGGCAGCAGAGTGGGCAGCAGAGCGGGCAGCAGAGCGGGAAGCAGAGTGAGCAGCAGAGTGGACAGCAGTGTGGGCAGCAGAGTGATCAGCAGAGTGGTCAGCAGAGCGGGAAGCAGAGTGAGCAGCAGAGTGGTCAGCAGAGTGGTCAGCAGAGCGGGAAGCAGAGTGGGCAGTAGAGCGGGCAGCAGAGTGGGCAGCAGAGCGGGCAGCAGAGCGATCAGCAGAGCGGGCAGCAGAGTGGGCAGCAGAGTGGGTAGCAGAGCGGTCAGCAGAGCAGGCAGCAGAGTGGTCAGCAGAGTGGTCATCAGAGCGGGAAGCAGAGTGAGCAGCAGAGTGGACAGCAGTGTGGGCAGCCGAGTGGTCAGCAGAGTGGTCAGCAGAGCGGGAAGCAGAGTGGGCAGTAGAGCGGGCAGCAGAGTGGTCAGCAGAGCGGGCAGCAGAGCGGGCAGCAGAGCGATCAGCAGAGCGGTCAGCAGAGCGGGCAGCAGAGTGGGCAGCAGAGCGGGCAGCAGAGCAGTCAGCAGAGCGGTCAGCAGAGCGGTCAGCAGCGCGGTCAGCAGAGTGGGCAGCAGAGTGGGCAGCAGAGCGGTCAGCAGAGCGGTCAGCAGAGCGGTCAGCAGAGTGGGCAGCAGAGTGGTCAGCAGAGTGGGCAGCAGAGTGGGCAGCCGGGCAGGCAGCAGAGCGGGCAGCAGAGTGGGCAGCAGAGCGGTCAGCAGAGCGGTCAGCAGAGCGGGCAGCAGAGCAGTCAGCAGAGCAGTCAGCAGAGCGGTCAGCAGAGCAGTCAGCAGAGCGGTCAGCAGAGCGGTCAGCAGAGTGGGCAGCAGAGTGGGCAGCCGGTCAGGCAGCAGAGCGGGCAGCAGAGCGGGCAGCAGAGTGGGCAGAAGAGCGGTCAGCAGAGTGGGCAGCCGGGCAAGCAGCAGAGCGGGCAGCAGACTGGGCAGAAGAGGGCAGCACGGTAGCATTGTGGATAGCACAATTGCTTCACAGCTCCAGGGTCCCAGGTTCGATTCCGGCTTGGGCTACTGTCTGTGCGGAGTCTGCACATCCTCCACGTGTCTGCGTGGGTTTCCTCCGGGTGCTCCGGTTTCCTCCCACAGTCCAAAGATGTGCAGGTTAGGTGGATTGGCCATGATAAATTGCCCTTAGTGTTGGGTGGGGTTACTGGGTTAGGGTGACGGTGTTGACCTTGGGTAGGGTGCTCTTTCCAAGAGCCGGTGCAGACTCGATGGGTCGAATGGCCTCCTTCTGCACTGTAAATTCTATGTAAAGAGCGGTCAGCAGAGCGGGCAGCAGAGTGGGCAGCGGAGCTGGCAGCAGAATGGTCAGCAGAATAGTCAGCAGAGCGGGCAGCAGAGCTGGCTGCAGAGTGGGCAGCAGAGTGGGCAGCAGAGCGGGCAGCAGAGAATGCAGCAAAGCGGTCAACAGAATGGGCAGCAGTGTGGGCAGCAGAGCGGTCAGCAGAGTGGTCAGCAGAGTGGGCAGCAGAGTGGGCAGCAGAGTGGTCAGCAGGGCAGGCAGCAGAGCGGGCAGCAGAGTGGGCAGGAGAGCAGTCAGCAGAGCGGGCAGCAGAGTGGGCAGCAGAGCTGGCAACAGAGCTGGCAGCAGAGCGGGCAGCAGAGTGGGCAGAAGAGTGGGCAGCAGAGTGGTCAGCAGAGAGGGCAGCAGGGTGGTCAGCAGAGTGGTCAGCAGAGTGGTCAGCAGAACAGGAAGCAGAGCGGGCAGAACGGGCAGCAGAGTGGTCAGCAGAGCGGTCAGCAGAGTGGGCAGCAGAGTGGTCAGCAGAGCAGGCAGCAGAATGGTCAGCAGAGAGGGCAGCAGAGTGGTCAGCAGAGTGGTCAGCAGAATGGGCAGCAGAGCGGGCAGCAGAATGGGCAGCAGTGCGGGCAGCAGAACGGGCAGCAGAGCGGGCAGCAGAGCGGGCAGCAGAACAGGCATCAGAACGGGCAGCAGAATGGGCAACCGAGGGGGCAGGAGAGTGGGCAGCAGAGCGGGCAGCCGAGCGGGCAGCCGCGTGGTCAGCAGAGCGGTCAGCAGAGTGGTCAGCAGACAATTCAGCAGAGCCGTCAACAGAATGGGCAGCAGTGTGGGCAGCAGAGCGGTCAGCAGAGTGGTCAGCAGAGTGGGCAGCCGAGCGGGCAGCCGAGTGGTCAGCAGAGCGGTCAGCAAAGTGGTCAGCAGAGTGGACAGCCGAGTGGGCAGCAGAGTGGTCAGCGGAATGGTCAGCATAGTGGGCAGCTGAGTGGTCAGCAGAGTGGGCAGCAGGGCAGGCAGCAGAGCAGGCAGCAGAGTGGGCAGCAGAGCTGGCAACAGAGTGGGTAGCAGAGTGGGCAGCAGAGTGGGCAGCAGAGTGGGCAGCAGAGTGGGCAGAAGGGCAGGAAGCAGAGCTGGCAGCAGAGCGGGAAGCAGAGCGGGCAGCAGAGTGGGCAGCAAAGTGGGCAGCAGAGTGGGCAGCAGAGTGGGCAGCAGGGAAGGCAGCAGAGAGGGCAGCAGGATGGTCAGCAGAGTGGGCAGCAGAATGGTCAGCAGAGTGGGCAGAAGGGCAGGCAGCAGAGCGGACAGCAGTGTGGTCAGCAGAGCGAGCTGCAGAATGGTCAGCAGAGTGGGCACAGAGTGGGCAGCAGAGCTGTCAGCAGAGTGGGCAGCAGAGCTGTCAGCAGAGTGGGCAGCAGAGCGGGCAGCAGAGTGGGCAGCAGAGCGGGCAGCAGAGTGGGCAGCAGAGCGGTCAGCAGAATGGTCAGCAGAGCAGGCAGCAGAGTGGGCAGGAGAGCGGTCAGCAGAATGGTCATCAGAGTGGTCATCAGAGTGGGCAGCAGAGTGGGCAGCAGAGTGGGCAGCAAAGCGGTCAGCAGAGTGGTCAGCAGAGCAGGCAGCAGAGTGGGCAGCAGAGTGGTCAGCAGAGCGGGAAGCAGTGTGAGCAGCAGAATGGTCAGCAGAGTGGTCAGCAGAGTGGGCAGTAGAGCGGGCAGCAGAGTGGGCAGCAGAGCAGGCAGCAGAGTGGTCAGTAGTATGGTTAGCAGAGTGGTCAGCAGAGTGGGCAGCCGGGCAGGCAGCAGAGCGTGCAGCAGAGTGGGCAGCAGAACGGTCAGCAGAGCTGGCAGCAGAGTGGGCGGCAGAGCTGTCAGCAGAGTGGGCAGCCGGGCAGGCAGCAGAGTGTGCAGCAGACTGGGCAGAAGAGTGGGCAGCAGAGTGGGCAACAGGGCAGGCAGCAGAGGGGGCAGCAGAGGGGGCAGCAGAGTGGGCAACAGGGCAGGCAGCAGAGGGGGCAGCAGAGGGGGCAGCAGAATCGTCAGCAGAGTGGTCAGCAGAGTGGGCAGCAGAGCGAGCAGCAGAGTGGGCAGCAGAGCGGGCAGCAGACTGGTCAGCAGAGTGGGCAAAAGAGTGGTCAGCAGAATGGTCAGCAGAGTGGGCAGCAGAGTGGGCAGCAGAATGGGCAACAGAACGGGCAGCAGAGTGGGCAGCAGAGTGGGCAGCAGAGCGGGCAGAAGAGCGGGCAGCAGAGTGGTCAGCAGAATGGGCTGCAGAGCGGGCAGCAGAGTGGTCAGCCCAGCAGGCAGCAGAGCGGTCAGCTGAGTGGTCAGCAGAGTGGTCAGCAGAACGGGCAGCAGAGTGGGCACAGAGTGGGCAGCAGAGAGGGCAGCAGAGCAGGCAGCAGAGCGGGCAGCAGAGTGGTCAGCAGAATGGTCAGCAGAATGGTCAGCAGAGTGGTCAGCAGAGTGGGCAGCAGAGTGGGCAGCAGAGCGGGCAGAAGAGTGGGCAGCAGAGTGGTCAGCAGAGAGGGCAGCAGAGTGGTCAGCAGAGTGGTCAGCAGAACGGGCAGCAGAGCGGGCAGCAGAACGGGCAGCAGAGTGATCAGCAAAGTGGTCAGCAGAGTGGTCAGCTGAGTGGGCAGCAGAGCGGTCAGCAGAGTGGTCAGCAGAACGGGCAGCAGAGTGGTCAGCAAAGTGGGCAGCAGAGTGGGCAGAAGAGCTGGCAGTAGAGTGGGCACAGGGTGGGCAGCAGAGTGGGCAGCAGAGCGGGCAGCAGAGTGGGCAGCAGAGAGGGCAGCAGAGCAGGCAGCAGAGCGGGCAGCAGAGTGGGCAGCAGAATGGTCAGCAGAATGGTCAGCAGAGTGGGCAGCAGAGTGGGCAGCAGAGCGGGCAGAAGAGTGGGCAGCAGGGTGGTCAGCAGAGAGGGCAGCAGAGTGGTCAGCAGAGTGGTCAGCAGAACGGGCAGCAGAGCGGGCAGCAGAACGGGCAGCAGAGTGGTCAGCAAAGTGGGCAGCAGAGTGGTCAGCACAGCAGGCAGCAGAGCGGTCAGCTGAGTGGGCAGCAGAGCAGCCAGCAGAGCGGGCAGCAGAACGGGCAGCAGAGTGGTCAGCAAAGTGGGCAGCAGAGTGGTCAGCACAGCAGGCAGCAGAGTGGTCAGCAGAATGGTCAGCAGAGTGGGCAGCAGAGTGGTCAGCAGAGTGGTCAGCAGAGTAGTCAGCAGAACGGGCAGCAGTGTGGTCAGCAAAGTGGGCAGCAGAGTGGTCAGCACAGCAGGCAGCAGAGCAGTCAGCTGAGTGGGCAGCAGAGCGGTCAGCAGAGTGGTCAGCAGAGTGGTCAGCTGAGTGGGCAGCAGAGCGGTCAGCAGAGCAGCAAGCAGAACGGGCAGCAGAGTGTTCAGCAAAGTGGGCAGCAGAGTGGTCAGCACAGCAGGCAGCAGAGTGGTCAGCTGAGTGGGCAGCAGAGCGGTCAGCAGAGTGGGCAGCAGAGTGGTCAGCAGAGCAGGCAGCAGAGCGGGCAGCAGAGCAGGCAGCAGAATGGGCAGCAGAGTGGGCAGCAGAGTGGGCAGCAGAGTGGGCAGCAGAGTGAGCAGCAGAGCGGTCAGCAAAGTGGTCAGCAGAACGGGCAGCAGAGTGGTCAGCAGAGTGGTCAGCAGAGTGGTCAGCAGAGTGGTCAGCAGAACGGGCAACAGAGTGGGCAGCAGAGTGGGCAGCAGAGCGGGCAGCAGAGTGGGCAGCAGAGCGGTCAGCAGAGCGGGCAGCAGAGTGGTCAGCAGAGTGGTCAGCAGAGCAGGCAGCAGAGTGGGCAGCAGAGTGGGCAGCAGAGTGGGCAGCAGAGTGAGCAGCAGAGCGGTCAGCAAAGTGGTCAGCAGAACGGGCAGCAGAGTGGTCAGCAGAGTGGTCAGCAGAGTGGTCAGCAGAGTGGTCAGCAGAATGGGCAACAGAGTGGGCAGCAGAGTGGGCAGCAGAGCGGGCAGCAGAGTGGGCAGCAGAGCGGTCAGCAGAGCGGGCAGCAGAGTGGTCAGCAGAGTGGTCAGCAGAGCAGGCAGCAGAGTGGGCAGCAGAGTGGGCAGCAGAGCGGGCAGAAGAGCGGTCAGCAGAGTGGTCAGCAGAGCAGGCAGCAGTGTGGGCAGCAGAGTGGTCAGCAGAGTGGTCATCAGAGCGGGAAGCAGAGTGAGCAGCAGAGTGGGCAGCAGAGCGGTCAGCAGTATGGTCAGCAGAGTGGTCAGCAGAGTGGGCAGCCGGGCAGGCAGCAGACCGTGCAGCAGAGTGGGCAGAAGAACGGTCAGCAGAGCTGGCAGCAGAGTGGGCAGCAGAGCGGTCAGCAGAGTGGGCAGCCGGACAGGCAGCAGACCGTGCAGCAGAGTGGGCAGAAGAACGGTCAGCAGAGCTGGCAGCAGAGTGGGCAGCAGAGCGGTCAGCAGAGTGGGCAGCCGGGCAGGCAGCAGAGCGGGCAGCAGACTGGGCAGAAGCGCGGTCAGCAGAGCGGGCAGCAGAGTGGGCAGCAAAGCTGGCAGCAGAGTGGGCAGCAGAGTGGGCAACAGGGCAGGCAGCAGAGGGGCAGCAGAGGGGGCAGCAGAATCGTCAGCAGAGTGGTCAGCAGAGTGGGCAGCAGAGCGAGCAGCAGAGTGGGCAGCAGAGCGGGCAGCAGACTGGTCAGCAGAGTGGGCAGAAGAGTGGTCAGCAGAATGGTCAGCAGAGTGGGCAGCAGAGTGGGCAGCAGAGTGGTCAGCAGAACGGGCAACAGAACATGCAGCAGAGTGGGCAGCAGAGTGGGCAGCAGAGCGGGCAGAAGAGACGGCAGCAGAGTGGTCAGCAGAACGGGCTGCAGAGCGGGCAGCAGAACGGGCAGCAGAGTGGTCAGCAAAGTGGGCATCAGAGTGGTCAGCCCAGCAGGCAGCAGAGCGGTCAGCTGAGTGGTCAGCAGAGTGGTCAGCAGAACGGGCAGTAGAGTGGGCACAGAGTGGGCAGCAGAGTGGGCAGCAGAGCGGGCAGCAGAGTGGGCAGCCGAGAGGGCAGCAGAGCAGGCAGCAGAGCGGGCAGCAGAGTGGGCAGCAGAGTGGTCAGCAGAATGGTCAGCAGAGTGGACAGCAGAGCGGGCAGCAGAACGGGCAGCAGAACGGGCAGCAGAGTGATCAGCAAAGTGGTCAGCAGAGTGGTCAGCAAAGCAGGCAGCAGAGTGGTCACCTGAGTGGGCAGCAGAGCAGTCAGCAGAGTGGTCAACAGAACGGGCAGCAGAGTGGTCAGCAAAGTGGGCAGCAGAGTGGGCAGCAGAGCTGGCAGTAGAGTGGGCACAGAGTGGGCACAGAGTGGGCAGCAGAGTGGGCAGCAGAGCGGGCAGCAGAGTGGGCAGCAGAGCTGGCAGTAGAGTGGGCAGCAGAGCGGTCAGCAGAGTGGTCAGCAGAACGGGCAGCAGAGTGGTCAGCAAAGTGGGCAGCAGAGTGGGCAGAAGAGCTGGCAGTAGAGTGGGCACAGGGTGGGCAGCAGAGTGGGCAGCAGAGCGGGCAGCAGAGTGGGCAGCAGAGAGGGCAGCAGAGCAGGCAGCAGAGCGGGCAGCAGAGTGGGCAGCAGAATGGTCAGCAGAATGGTCAGCAGAGTGGGCAGCAGAGTGGGCAGCAGAGCGGGCAGAAGAGTGGGCAGCAGGGTGGTCAGCAGAGAGGGCAGCAGAGTGGTCAGCAGAGTGGTCAGCAGAACGGGCAGCAGAGCGGGCAGCAGAACGGGCAGCAGAGTGGTCAGCAAAGTGGGCAGCAGAGTGGTCAGCACAGCAGGCAGCAGAGCGGTCAGCTGAGTGGGCAGCAGAGCAGCCAGCAGAGCGGGCAGCAGAACGGGCAGCAGAGTGGTCAGCAAAGTGGGCAGCAGAGTGGTCAGCACAGCAGGCAGCAGAGTGGTCAGCAGAATGGTCAGCAGAGTGGGCAGCAGAGTGGTCAGCAGAGTGGTCAGCAGAGTAGTCAGCAGAACGGGCAGCAGTGTGGTCAGCAAAGTGGGCAGCAGAGTGGTCAGCACAGCAGGCAGCAGAGCAGTCAGCTGAGTGGGCAGCAGAGCGGTCAGCAGAGTGGTCAGCAGAGTGGTCAGCTGAGTGGGCAGCAGAGCGGTCAGCAGAGCAGCAAGCAGAACGGGCAGCAGAGTGTTCAGCAAAGTGGGCAGCAGAGTGGTCAGCACAGCAGGCAGCAGAGTGGTCAGCTGAGTGGGCAGCAGAGCGGTCAGCAGAGTGGGCAGCAGAGTGGTCAGCAGAGCAGGCAGCAGAGCGGGCAGCAGAGCAGGCAGCAGAATGGGCAGCAGAGTGGGCAGCAGAGTGGGCAGCAGAGTGGGCAGCAGAGTGAGCAGCAGAGCGGTCAGCAAAGTGGTCAGCAGAACGGGCAGCAGAGTGGTCAGCAGAGTGGTCAGCAGAGTGGTCAGCAGAGTGGTCAGCAGAACGGGCAACAGAGTGGGCAGCAGAGTGGGCAGCAGAGCGGGCAGCAGAGTGGGCAGCAGAGCGGTCAGCAGAGCGGGCAGCAGAGTGGTCAGCAGAGTGGTCAGCAGAGCAGGCAGCAGAGTGGGCAGCAGAGTGGGCAGCAGAGTGGGCAGCAGAGTGAGCAGCAGAGCGGTCAGCAAAGTGGTCAGCAGAACGGGCAGCAGAGTGGTCAGCAGAGTGGTCAGCAGAGTGGTCAGCAGAGTGGTCAGCAGAATGGGCAACAGAGTGGGCAGCAGAGTGGGCAGCAGAGCGGGCAGCAGAGTGGGCAGCAGAGCGGTCAGCAGAGCGGGCAGCAGAGTGGTCAGCAGAGTGGTCAGCAGAGCAGGCAGCAGAGTGGGCAGCAGAGTGGGCAGCAGAGCGGGCAGAAGAGCGGTCAGCAGAGTGGTCAGCAGAGCAGGCAGCAGTGTGGGCAGCAGAGTGGTCAGCAGAGTGGTCATCAGAGCGGGAAGCAGAGTGAGCAGCAGAGTGGGCAGCAGAGCGGTCAGCAGTATGGTCAGCAGAGTGGTCAGCAGAGTGGGCAGCCGGGCAGGCAGCAGACCGTGCAGCAGAGTGGGCAGAAGAACGGTCAGCAGAGCTGGCAGCAGAGTGGGCAGCAGAGCGGTCAGCAGAGTGGGCAGCCGGACAGGCAGCAGACCGTGCAGCAGAGTGGGCAGAAGAACGGTCAGCAGAGCTGGCAGCAGAGTGGGCAGCAGAGCGGTCAGCAGAGTGGGCAGCCGGGCAGGCAGCAGAGCGGGCAGCAGACTGGGCAGAAGCGCGGTCAGCAGAGCGGGCAGCAGAGTGGGCAGCAAAGCTGGCAGCAGAGTGGGCAGCAGAGTGGGCAACAGGGCAGGCAGCAGAGGGGCAGCAGAGGGGGCAGCAGAATCGTCAGCAGAGTGGTCAGCAGAGTGGGCAGCAGAGCGAGCAGCAGAGTGGGCAGCAGAGCGGGCAGCAGACTGGTCAGCAGAGTGGGCAGAAGAGTGGTCAGCAGAATGGTCAGCAGAGTGGGCAGCAGAGTGGGCAGCAGAGTGGTCAGCAGAACGGGCAACAGAACATGCAGCAGAGTGGGCAGCAGAGTGGGCAGCAGAGCGGGCAGAAGAGACGGCAGCAGAGTGGTCAGCAGAACGGGCTGCAGAGCGGGCAGCAGAACGGGCAGCAGAGTGGTCAGCAAAGTGGGCATCAGAGTGGTCAGCCCAGCAGGCAGCAGAGCGGTCAGCTGAGTGGTCAGCAGAGTGGTCAGCAGAACGGGCAGTAGAGTGGGCACAGAGTGGGCAGCAGAGTGGGCAGCAGAGCGGGCAGCAGAGTGGGCAGCCGAGAGGGCAGCAGAGCAGGCAGCAGAGCGGGCAGCAGAGTGGGCAGCAGAGTGGTCAGCAGAATGGTCAGCAGAGTGGACAGCAGAGCGGGCAGCAGAACGGGCAGCAGAACGGGCAGCAGAGTGATCAGCAAAGTGGTCAGCAGAGTGGTCAGCAAAGCAGGCAGCAGAGTGGTCACCTGAGTGGGCAGCAGAGCAGTCAGCAGAGTGGTCAACAGAACGGGCAGCAGAGTGGTCAGCAAAGTGGGCAGCAGAGTGGGCAGCAGAGCTGGCAGTAGAGTGGGCACAGAGTGGGCACAGAGTGGGCAGCAGAGTGGGCAGCAGAGCGGGCAGCAGAGTGGGCAGCAGAGCTGGCAGTAGAGTGGGCAGCAGAATGGTCAGCAGAATGGTCAGCAGAGTGGGCAGCAGAGTGGGCAGCAGAGCGGGCAGAAGAGTGGGCAGCAGAGTGGTCAGCAGAGAGGGCAGCAGAGTGGTCAGCAGAGTGGTCAGCAGAACGGGCAGCAGAGCGGGCAGCAGAACGGGCAGCAGAGTGGTCAGCAAAGTGGGCAGCAGAGTGGTCAGCACAGCAGGCAGCAGAGTGGTCAGCTGAGTGGGCAGCAGAGCGGTCAGCAGAGTGGGCAGCAGAGTGGTCAGCAGAGCAGGCAGCAGAGCCGGCAGCAGAACGGGCAGCAGAGCAGGCAGCAGAATGGGCAGCAGAGTGGGCAGCAGAGTGGGCAGCAGAGTGGGCAGCAGAGTGAGCAGCAGAGCGGTCAGCAAAGTGGTCAGCAGAACGGGCAGCAGAACGGGCAGCAGAATGGGCAGTAGAACGGGCAGTAGAACGGGCAGCAGAACGGGCAGCAGAGCGGTCAGCAGAGCAGGCAGCAGAACGGGCAGCAGAACGGGCAGTCGAACGGGCAGCAGAACGGTCAGCAGAGCGGGCAGCGGAGCGGGCAGCAGAGATGGCAGCACAGTGGACAGCAGAGCGGTCAGCAGAGTGGACAGCAGAGTGGGCAGCAGAGTGGGCAGCAGAGTGGGCAGCAGAGCGGTCAGCAGAGCGGTCAGCAGAGTGGACAGCAGAGTGGACAGCAGAGTGGGCAGCAGAGTGGGCAGCAGAGTGGGCAGCAGTGTGGGCAGCAGAGCGGGCAGCAGAGTGGGCAGCCGGTCAGGTAGCAGAGCGGGCAGCAGAATGGGCAGCAGTGTGGGAAGCAGCAGGGGCAGCAGAGTGGGCAGCCGGGCGGGCAGCCGAGCATTCAGCAGAGCGGGCAGCAGAGTGGGCAGCAGAGCTGGCAGAAGAGTGGGCACAGAGTGGGCACAGAGTGGGCACAGAGTGGGCAGCAGAGTGGGCAGCAGAGTGGGCAGCAGAGTGGGAAGCAGAGTGGGCAGCAGAGTGGGAAGCAGAGTGGGCAGCAGAGCAGGCAGCAGAGCGGGCAGCAGAGTGGGCAGCAGAGTGGGCAGCAGGACAGGCAGCAGAGCGGGCAGCCGAGCAGGCAGGAGAATGGGCAGCAGAGTGGTCAGCAAAGTGGGCTGCAGAGCAGGCAGCAGAACGGGCAGCAGAGTGGGCAGCAGAGTGGGCAGCAGAGTGGTCAGCAGAGTGGGCAGCAGAATCGTCAGCAGAGTGGGCAGAAGAGCGGTCAGCAGAGTGGTCAGCAGAGTCGGCAGCAGAGTGGTCAGCAGAGTGGTCAGCAGAACGGGCAACAGAGTGGGCAGCAGAGTGGGCAGCAGAGTGGGCAGCAGAACGGGCAGCAAAGCGGGCAGCAGAGTGGTCAGCAGAGTGGTCAGCAGAGTGGTCAGCAGAACGGGCAGCAGAGCGGGCAGCAGAGCGGGCAGCAGAGCGGGCAGCAGAACAGGCATCAGAACGGGCAGCAGAATGGGCAACCGAGGGGGCAGGAGAGTGGGCAGCAGAGCGGGCAGCCGAGCGGGCAGCCGCGTGGTCAGCAGAGCGGTCAGCAGAGTGGTCAGCAGACAATTCAGCAGAGCCGTCAACAGAATGGGCAGCAGTGTGGGCAGCAGAGCGGTCAGCAGAGTGGTCAGCAGAGTGGGCAGCCGAGCGGGCAGCCGAGTGGTCAGCAGAGCGGTCAGCAAAGTGGTCAGCAGAGTGGACAGCCGAGTGGGCAGCAGAGTGGTCAGCGGAATGGTCAGCATAGTGGGCAGCTGAGTGGTCAGCAGAGTGGGCAGCAGGGCAGGCAGCAGAGCAGGCAGCAGAGTGGGCAGCAGAGCTGGCAACAGAGTGGGTAGCAGAGTGGGCAGCAGAGTGGGCAGCAGAGTGGGCAGCAGAGTGGGCAGAAGGGCAGGAAGCAGAGCTGGCAGCAGAGCGGGAAGCAGAGCGGGCAGCAGAGTGGGCAGCAAAGTGGGCAGCAGAGTGGGCAGCAGAGTGGGCAGCAGGGAAGGCAGCAGAGAGGGCAGCAGGATGGTCAGCAGAGTGGGCAGCAGAATGGTCAGCAGAGTGGGCAGAAGGGCAGGCAGCAGAGCGGGCAGCAGTGTGGTCAGCAGAGCGAGCTGCAGAATGGTCAGCAGAGTGGGCACAGAGTGGGCAGCAGAGCTGTCAGCAGAGTGGGCAGCAGAGCGGGCAGCAGAGTGGGCAGCAGAGCGGTCAGCAGAATGGTCAGCAGAGCAGGCAGCAGAGTGGGCAGGAGAGCGGTCAGCAGAATGGTCATCAGAGTGGTCATCAGAGTGGGCAGCAGAGTGGGCAGCAGAGTGGGCAGCAAAGCGGTCAGCAGAGTGGTCAGCAGAGCAGGCAGCAGAGTGGGCAGCAGAGTGGTCAGCAGAGCGGGAAGCAGTGTGAGCAGCAGAATGGTCAGCAGAGTGGTCAGCAGAGTGGGCAGTAGAGCGGGCAGCAGAGTGGGCAGCAGAGCAGGCAGCAGAGTGGTCAGTAGTATGGTTAGCAGAGTGGTCAGCAGAGTGGGCAGCCGGGCAGGCAGCAGAGCGTGCAGCAGAGTGGGCAGCAGAACGGTCAGCAGAGCTGGCAGCAGAGTGGGCGGCAGAGCTGTCAGCAGAGTGGGCAGCCGGGCAGGCAGCAGAGTGTGCAGCAGACTGGGCAGAAGAGTGGGCAGCAGAGTGGGCAACAGGGCAGGCAGCAGAGGGGGCAGCAGAGGGGGCAGCAGAGTGGGCAACAGGGCAGGCAGCAGAGGGGGCAGCAGAGGGGGCAGCAGAATCGTCAGCAGAGTGGTCAGCAGAGTGGGCAGCAGAGCGAGCAGCAGAGTGGGCAGCAGAGCGGGCAGCAGACTGGTCAGCAGAGTGGGCAAAAGAGTGGTCAGCAGAATGGTCAGCAGAGTGGGCAGCAGAGTGGGCAGCAGAATGGGCAACAGAACGGGCAGCAGAGTGGGCAGCAGAGTGGGCAGCAGAGCGGGCAGAAGAGCGGGCAGCAGAGTGGTCAGCAGAATGGGCTGCAGAGCGGGCAGCAGAACGGGCAGCAGAGTGGTCAGCCCAGCGGGCAGCAGAGCGGTCAGCTGAGTGGTCAGCAGAGTGGTCAGCAGAACGGGCAGCAGAGTGGGCACAGAGTGGGCAGCAGAGAGGGCAGCAGAGCAGGCAGCAGAGCGGGCAGCAGAGTGGTCAGCAGAATGGTCAGCAGAATGGTCAGCAGAGTGGTCAGCAGAGTGGGCAGCAGAGTGGGCAGCAGAGCGGGCAGAAGAGTGGGCAGCAGAGTGGTCAGCAGAGAGGGCAGCAGAGTGGTCAGCAGAGTGGTCAGCAGAACGGGCAGCAGAGCGGGCAGCAGAACGGGCAGCAGAGTGATCAGCAAAGTGGTCAGCAGAGTGGTCAGCTGAGTGGGCAGCAGAGCGGTCAGCAGAGTGGTCAGCAGAACGGGCAGCAGAGTGGTCAGCAAAGTGGGCAGCAGAGTGGGCAGAAGAGCTGGCAGTAGAGTGGGCACAGAGTGGGCAGCAGAGTGGGCAGCAGAGCGGGCAGCAGAGTGGGCAGCAGAGCAGGCAGCAGAGCGGGCAGCAGAGTGGGCAGCAGAATGGTCAGCAGAATGGTCAGCAGAATGGTCAGCAGAGTGGGCAGCAGAGTGGGCAGCAGAGCGGGCAGAAGAGTGGGCAGCAGGGTGGTCAGCAGAGAGGGCAGCAGAATGGTCAGCAGAGTGGTCAGCAGAACGGGCAGCAGAGCGGGCAGCAGAACGGGCAGCAGAGTGGTCAGCAAAGTGGGCAGCAGAGTGGTCAGCACAGCAGGCAGCAGAGCGGTCAGCTGAGTGGGCAGCAGAGCAGCCAGCAGAGCGGGCAGCAGAACGGGCAGCAGAGTGGTCAGCAAAGTGGGCAGCAGAGTGGTCAGCACAGCAGGCAGCAGAGTGGTCAGCAGAATGGTCAGCAGAGTGGTCAGCAGAGTAGTCAGCAGAACGGGCAGCAGTGTGGTCAGCAAAGTGGGCAGCAGAGTGGTCAGCACAGCAGGCAGCAGAGCAGTCAGCTGAGTGGGCAGCAGAGCGGTCAGCAGAGTGGTCAGCAGAGTGGTCAGCTGAGTGGGCAGCAGAGCGGTCAGCAGAGCAGCAAGCAGAACGGGCAGCAGAGTGTTCAGCAAAGTGGGCAGCAGAGTGGTCAGCACAGCAGGCAGCAGAGTGGTCAGCTGAGTGGGCAGCAGAGCGGTCAGCAGAGTGGGCAGCAGAGTGGTCAGCAGAGCAGGCAGCAGAGCGGGCAGCAGAGCAGGCAGCAGAATGGGCAGCAGAGTGGGCAGCAGAGTGGGCAGCAGAGTGGGCAGCAGAGTGAGCAGCAGAGCGGTCAGCAAAGTGGTCAGCAGAACGGGCAGCAGAGTGGTCAGCAGAGTGGTCAGCAGAGTGGTCAGCAGAGTGGTCAGCAGAACGGGCAACAGAGTGGGCAGCAGAGTGGGCAGCAGAGCGGGCAGCAGAGTGGGCAGCAGAGCGGTCAGCAGAGCGGGCAGCAGAGTGGTCAGCAGAGTGGTCAGCAGAGCAGGCAGCAGAGTGGGCAGCAGAGTGGGCAGCAGAGTGGGCAGCAGAGTGAGCAGCAGAGCGGTCAGCAAAGTGGTCAGCAGAACGGGCAGCAGAGTGGTCAGCAGAGTGGTCAGCAGAGTGGTCAGCAGAGTGGTCAGCAGAATGGGCAACAGAGTGGGCAGCAGAGTGGGCAGCAGAGCGGGCAGCAGAGTGGGCAGCAGAGCGGTCAGCAGAGCGGGCAGCAGAGTGGTCAGCAGAGTGGTCAGCAGAGCAGGCAGCAGAGTGGGCAGCAGAGCGGGCAGAAGAGCGGTCAGCAGAGTGGTCAGCAGAGCAGGCAGCAGTGTGGGCAGCAGAGTGGTCAGCAGAGTGGTCATCAGAGCGGGAAGCAGAGTGAGCAGCAGAGTGGGCAGCAGAGCGGTCAGCAGTATGGTCAGCAGAGTGGTCAGCAGAGTGGGCAGCCGGGCAGGCAGCAGACCGTGCAGCAGAGTGGGCAGAAGAACGGTCAGCAGAGCTGGCAGCAGAGTGGGCAGCAGAGCGGTCAGCAGAGTGGGCAGCCGGACAGGCAGCAGACCGTGCAGCAGAGTGGGCAGAAGAACGGTCAGCAGAGCTGGCAGCAGAGTGGGCAGCAGAGCGGTCAGCAGAGTGGGCAGCCGGGCAGGCAGCAGAGCGGGCAGCAGACTGGGCAGAAGCGCGGTCAGCAGAGCGGGCAGCAGAGTGGGCAGCAAAGCTGGCAGCAGAGTGGGCAGCAGAGTGGGCAACAGGGCAGGCAGCAGAGGGGCAGCAGAGGGGGCAGCAGAATCGTCAGCAGAGTGGTCAGCAGAGTGGGCAGCAGAGCGAGCAGCAGAGTGGGCAGCAGAGCGGGCAGCAGACTGGTCAGCAGAGTGGGCAGAAGAGTGGTCAGCAGAATGGTCAGCAGAGTGGGCAGCAGAGTGGGCAGCAGAGTGGTCAGCAGAACGGGCAACAGAACATGCAGCAGAGTGGGCAGCAGAGTGGGCAGCAGAGCGGGCAGAAGAGTCGGCAGCAGAGTGGTCAGCAGAACGGGCTGCAGAGCGGGCAGCAGAACGGGCAGCAGAGTGGTCAGCAAAGTGGGCATCAGAGTGGTCAGCCCAGCAGGCAGCAGAGCGGTCAGCTGAGTGGTCAGCAGAGTGGTCAGCAGAACGGGCAGTAGAGTGGGCACAGAGTGGGCAGCAGAGTGGGCAGCAGAGCGGGCAGCAGAGTGGGCAGCAGAGAGGGCAGCAGAGCAGGCAGCAGAGCGGGCAGCAGAGTGGGCAGCAGAGTGGTCAGCAGAATGGTCAGCAGAGTGGACAGCAGAGCGGGCAGCAGAACGGGCAGCAGAACGGGCAGCAGAGTGATCAGCAAAGTGGTCAGCAGAGTGGTCAGCAAAGCAGGCAGCAGAGTGGTCACCTGAGTGGGCAGCAGAGCAGTCAGCAGAGTGGTCAGCAGAACGGGCAGCAGAGTGGTCAGCAAAGTGGGCAGCAGAGTGGGCAGCAGAGCTGGCAGTAGAGTGGGCACAGAGTGGGCACAGAGTGGGCAGCAGAGTGGGCAGCAGAGCGGGCAGCAGAGTGGGCAGCAGAGCTGGCAGTAGAGTGGGCAGCAGAATGGTCAGCAGAATGGTCAGCAGAGTGGGCAGCAGAGTGGGCAGCAGAGTGGGCAGCAGAGCGGGCAGAAGAGTGGGCAGCAGAGTGGTCAGCAGAGAGGGCAGCAGAGTGGTCAGCAGAGTGGTCAGCAGAACGGGCAGCAGAGCGGGCAGCAGAACGGGCAGCAGAGTGGTCAGCAAAGTGGGCAGCAGAGTGGTCAGCACAGCAGGCAGCAGAGTGGTCAGCTGAGTGGGCAGCAGAGCGGTCAGCAGAGTGGGCAGCAGAGTGGTCAGCAGAGCAGGCAGCAGAGCCGGCAGCAGAACGGGCAGCAGAGCAGGCAGCAGAATGGGCAGCAGAGTGGGCAGCAGAGTGGGCAGCAGAGTGGGCAGCAGAGTGAGCAGCAGAGCGGTCAGCAAAGTGGTCAGCAGAACGGGCAGCAGAACGGGCAGCAGAATGGGCAGTAGAACGGGCAGTAGAACGGGCAGCAGAACGGGCAGCAGAGCGGTCAGCAGAGCAGGCAGCAGAACGGGCAGCAGAACGGGCAGTAGAACGGGCAGCAGAACGGTCAGCAGAGCGGGCAGCGGAGCGGGCAGCAGAGATGGCAGCAGAGTGGACAGCAGAGCGGTCAGCAGAGTGGACAGCAGAGTGGGCAGCAGAGTGGGCAGCAGAGCGGTCAGCAGAGCGGTCAGCAGAGTGGACAGCAGAGTGGACAGCAGAGTGGGCAGCAGAGTGGGCAGCAGAGTGGGCAGCAGTGTGGGCAGCAGAGCGGGCAGCAGAGTGGGCAGCCGGTCAGGTAGCAGAGCGGGCAGCAGAATGGGCAGCAGTGTGGGAAGCAGCAGGGGCAGCAGAGTGGGCAGCCGGGCGGGCAGCCGAGCATTCAGCAGAGCGGGCAGCAGAGTGGGCAGCAGAGCTGGCAGAAGAGTGGGCACAGAGTGGGCACAGAGTGGGCACAGAGTGGGCAGCAGAGTGGGCAGCAGAGTGGGCAGCAGAGTGGGAAGCAGAGTGGGCAGCAGAGTGGGAAGCAGAGTGGGCAGCAGAGCAGGCAGCAGAGCGGGCAGCAGAGTGGGCAGCAGAGTGGGCAGCAGGACAGGCAGCAGAGCGGGCAGCCGAGCAGGCAGGAGAATGGGCAGCAGAGTGGTCAGCAAAGTGGGCTGCAGAGCAGGCAGCAGAACGGGCAGCAGAGTGGGCAGCAGAGTGGGCAGCAGAGTGGTCAGCAGAGTGGGCAGCAGAATCGTCAGCAGAGTGGGCAGAAGAGCGGTCAGCAGAGTGGTCAGCAGAGTCGGCAGCAGAGTGGTCAGCAGAGTGGTCAGCAGAACGGGCAACAGAGTGGGCAGCAGAGTGGGCAGCAGAGTGGGCAGCAGAACGGGCAGCAAAGCGGGCAGCAGAGTGGTCAGCAGAGTGGTCAGCAGAGTGGTCAGCAGAACGGGCAGCAGAGCGGGCAGCAGAGCGGGCAGCAGAGTGGTCAGCAGAGAGGGCAGCAGAATGGTCAGCAGAGTGGGCAGAACGGCTGGCAGCAGAGCTGGCAGCAGAGTGGTCAGCAGATTGGGCAGCAGAGTGGGCAGCAGAGCGGGCAGCAGAGTGGTCAGCAGGGTGGTCAGCAGAGCAGGCAGCAGAGTGGGCAGCAGAGCGGGCAGCAGAATGGTCAGCAGAGCAGGCAGCAGAGCGGGCAGCAAAGCGGTCAGCAGAGTGGTCAGCAGAGCTGGCAGCAGAGTGGGTAGCAGAGCGGTCAGCAGAGCGATCAGCAGAGTGGTCATCAGAGCGGGAAGCAGAGTGGTCAGCAGAGTGGTCATCAGAGCGGGAAGCAGAGTGAGCAGCAGAGTGGTCATCAGAGCGGGAAGCAGAGTGAGCAGCAGAGTGGGCAGCAGTGTGGGCAGCAGAGCGGTCAGCAGAGTGGTCAGCAGAGCGGGAAGCAGAGTGAGCATCAGAGTGGGCAGCAGAGCGGTCAGCAGTATGGTCAGCAGAGTGGTCAGCCGAGTGGGCAGTAGAGCAGGCAGCAGAGTGGTCAGTAGTATGGTCAGCAGAGTGGTCAGCAGAGTGGGCTGCCGGGCAGGCAGCAGAGCGTGCAGCAGAGTGGGCAGAAGAACGGTCAGCAGAGCTGGCAGCAGAGTGGGCAGCAGAGCGGTCAGCAGAGTGGGCAGCCGGGTAGGCAGCAGAGTGGGCAGCAGAGTAGGCAGCAGAGTGGGCAGCAGAGTGGGCAGCAGAGCGGGCAGCAGAGTGGGCAGCAGAGTGGGCAGCAGAGTGGGTAGCAGAGCAGTCAGCAGAGCAGGCAGCAGAGTGGTCAGCAGAGTGGGTAGCAGAGCAGTCAGCAGAGCAGGCAGCAGAGTGGTCAGCAGAGTGGTCATCAGAGCGGGAAGCAGAGTGAGCAGCAGAGTGGGCAGCAGTGTGGGCAGCAGAGCGGTCAGCAGAGTGGTCAGCAGAGCGGGAAGCAGAGTGAGCATCAGAGTGGGCAGCAGAGCGGTCAGCAGTATGGTCAGCAGAGTGGTCAGCAGAGTGGGCAGTAGAGCAGGCAGCAGAGTGGTCAGTAGTATGGTCAGCAGAGTGGTCAGCAGAGTGGGCAGCCGGGCAGGCAGCAGAGCGTGCAGCAGACTGGGCAGCAGAACGGTCAGCAGAGTGGGCAGCCGGGCAGGCAGCAAAGCTGGCAGCAGAGTGGGCAGCAGAGTAGGCAGCAGAGTGGTCAGCAGAGTGGTCAGCAGAGCAGGCAGCAGAGCGGGCAGCAGAGTGGGCAGCAGGGCAGGTAGCAGAGCGGGCAGCAGAGTGGGCAGCAGAGTGGTCAGCAGAGTGGTCAGCAGAACGGGCAGCGGAGCGGGCAGCAGAACGGGCAGCAGAGTGGTCAGCAAAGTGGGTAGCAGAGTGGTCAGCACAGCAGGCAGCATAGTGGTCAGCTGAGTGGGCAGCAGAGCAGGCAGCAGAGCGGGCAGCAGAGTGGGCAGCAGGGCAGGTAGCAGGGTGGGCAGCAGAGCGGTCAGCAGAGTGGGCAGCAGAGTGGTCAGCAGAGCAGGCAGCAGAGCAGGCAGCAGAGCGGGCAGCAGAACGGGCAGCAGAGCAGGCAGCAGAACGGGCAGCAGAGTGGGCAGCAGAGTGGGCAGCAGAGTGAGCAGCAGAGCGGTCAGCAGAGTGGGCAGCAGAACGGGCAGCAGAACGGGCAGCAGAATGGGCAGTAGAACAGGCAGTAGAACGGGCAGCAGAACGGGCAGCAGAGCGGTCAGCAGAGCGGGCAGCAGAGATGGCAGCAGAGTGGGCAGCAGAGCGGTCAGCAGAGTGGACAGCAGAGTGGGCAGCAGAGTGGGCAGCAGAGTGGGCAGCAGTGTGGGCAGCAGCAGGGGCAGCAGAGTGGGCAGCCGGGCAGGTAGCAGAGCGGGCAACAGAATGGGCAACAGTGTGGGCAGCAGCAGGGGCACCAGAGTGGGCAGCTGGGCGGGCAGCCGAGCGTTCAGCAGAGTGGGCAGCAGAGTGGGCAGCAGAGCTGGCAGAAGAGTGGGCACAGAGTGGGCAGCAGAGTGGGCAGCAGAGAGGGCAGCAGAGCAGGCAGCAGAGCGGGCAGCAGAGTGGGCAGCAGGGCAGGTAGCAGAGCAGGCAGCAGAGTGGGCAGCAGAGTGGGAAGCAGAGTGGGCAGCAGAGAGGGCAGCAGAGCAGGCAGCAGGGCGGGCAGCAGAGTGGGCAGCAGAGCAGGCAGCAGAGCGGGCAGCAGAGTGCACAGCAGAGTGGGCAGCAGGGCAGGCAGCAGAGCGGGCAGCAGAGCGGGCAGGAGAATGGGCAGCAGAGTGGTCAGCAAAGTGGGCTGCAGAGCAGGCAGCAGAACGGGCAGCAGAGTGGGCAGCAGAGTGGTCAGCAGAGTGGGCAGCAGAATCGTCAGCAGAGTGGGCAGCAGAGCGGTCAGCAGAGTGGTCAGCAGAGCAGGCAGCAGAGTGGGCAGAAGAGCGGTCAGCAGAATGGTCAGCAGAGTGGGCAGCAGAGTGGTCAGCAGAGCAGGCAGCAGAATGGGCAGAAGAGCGCTCATCAGAATGGTCAGCAGTGCGGTCAGCAGAGTGGTCAGCAGAGTAGTCAGCAGAGTTAGCAGCAGAGTGGGCAGCAGAGTGGGCAGCAGAGTGAGCAGCAGAGTGAGCAGGAGAGTGGGCAGCAGAGTGGTCAGCAGAGAGGGCAGCAGAGTGGTCAGCAGAGTGGTCAGCAGAGCGAGCAGCCGAGCGTTCAGCAGAGTGGTCAGCAGAGCATGCAGCAGAGTGGGCAGAAGAGCGGTCATCAGAATGGTCAGCAGAGTGGGCAGCAGAGTGCGTAGCAGAGTGGTCAGCAGAGTGGTCAGCAGAGTAGTCAGCAGAGTTAGCAGCAGAGTGGGCAGCAGAGTGGGCAGCAGAGTGGTCAGCAGAGTGGTCAGCAGAGCGAGCAGCAGAGTGGGCAGCAGAGTGGGCAGCAGAGCAGGCAGCAGAGCGGGCAGCAGAGTGGGCAGCAGAACGGGCAGCAGAACGGGCAGCAGAGCAGGCAGCAGAGCGGGCAGCAGAGTGGGCAGCAGAACGGGCAGCAGAGTGGGCAGCAGAACGGGCAGCAGAGTGGTCAACAAAGTGGGCAGCAGAGCGGGCAGCAGAGCAGGCAGCAGAGTGGGCAGCAGAGTGGGCAGCAGAGTGGGCAGCAGAGTGGGCAGCAGAGTGAGCAGCAGAGTGGGCAGCAGAACTGGCAGCAGAGTGGGCAGCAGAACGGGCAGCAGAGTGGGCAGCAGAACGGGCAGCAGAGTGGTCAACAAAGTGGGCAGCAGAGCGGGCAGCAGAGCAGGCAGCAGAGTGGGCAGCAGAGTGGTCAGCAGAGCGAGCAGCAGAGTGGGCAGCAGAGTGGGCAGCAGAGCGGGCAGCAGAGTGTGCAGCAGAGTGGGCAGCCGGGCGGTTAGCAGAGCGGTCAACAGAGTGGGCAGCAGTGTGGGCAGCAGAGTGGGCAGCAAGTGGGCAGCAGAGTGGGCAGCAGGGCAGGCAGCAGAGCGGGCAACAGAGCGGGCAAGAGAATGGGCAGCAGAGTGGTCAGCAGAGCAGTTAGCATAGTGGTCAGCAGAGTGGGCAACAGAGCGGTCAGCAGATCGGTCAGCAGAATGGTCCGCAGAGCGAGCAGCAGAGTGGGCAGCAGAGCGGTCACAGAGTGGGCAGCAGAATGGGCAGCAGAGTGGTCAGCAGAGCGAGCAGCAGAGTGGGCAGCAGAGTGGGCAGCAGAGCGGTCACAGAGTGGTCAGCAGAGCGAGCAGCAGAGCGGTCAGCAGAGTGGTCAGCAGAGCAGGCAGCAGAATGGTCAGCAGAGTGGGCAGAAGAGCGGGCAGCAGAGTGTGCAGCAGAGTGGACAGCAGAGTGGTCAGCAGAGCGGGCAGCAGTGCTGGCATAAGAGTGGGCAGCAGAGTGGTCAGCAGAACGGGCAACAGAATGGGCAGCGCAGTGGTCAGCAGAATGGGCAGCAGCGAGGGCAGCAGAGCGGGCTGCAGAACGGGCAGCAGAACGGTCAGCAGTGTGATCAGCAGAGCGGGCAGCAGAGAGGGCAGCAGAATGGTCAGCAGAGTGGTCAGCAGAGTGGGCAGCAAAGTGGGCAGAAGAGTGGGCAGCAGAGCGGTCAGCAGAGTGGGCAGCAGAGCGGTCAGCAGAGTGGGCAGCAGAGCGGGCGGCAGAGCTGGCAGCAGAGTGGGCAGCAGAGCGGGCGGCAGAGTGGGCAGAATAGCGGTCAGCAGAGCTGGCAGCAGAGTGGGCAGAAGAGCGGTCAGCAGAGTGGGCAGCAGGGTGGGCAGCAGAGCGGGCAGCAGAATGGTCAGCAGAGCGGTCAGCAGAGCGGTCAGCAGAGTGAGCAGCAGAGCGGGCAGCAGAGTGGTCAGCAGAGCGGTCAGCAGAGTGGGCAGCAGACCGGGCAGCAGAGCATCAGCAGAGCGGTCAACAGAGCGGTCAGCAGAGTGGTCAGCAGAGCGGGCAGCAGAACATCAGTAGAGCATCAGCAAAGTGGGCAGCAGAGTGGGCAGCAGAGTGGGCAGCAGAGTGGGCACCAGAGCGGTCAGCAGAGCGGTCAGCAGAGCGGGCAGCAGAGTGGGCAGCCGAGTGAGCAGCAGAGCGGGCAGCAGAGTGGGCAGCAGAGTGGGCAGCAGGGCAGGCTGGAAAGTGGGCAGCAGAGTGGTCAGCAGACTGGGTAGCAGAACGGGCAGCAGAACGGGCAGCAGAACGGTCAGCATAGTGGTCAGCAGGGTGGGCAGCAGAGCGGGTAGCAGAGTAGGCAGATGGACAGGCAGCAGAGTGGTCAGCAGAGCATCAGCATAGTGGTCAGCAGAGCGGTCAGCAGAGTGCGCAGAAGAACGGTCAGCAGAGCTGGCAACAGAGTGGGTAGCAGAGCGGGCAGCAGAGTGGGCAGAAGAGTGGTCAGAAGAGCTGGCAGCAGAGTGGGTAGCAGAGTGGACAGCAGAGCGGGCAGCAGAGTGGGCAGCAGAGCTGGCAGCAGAGTGGTCGGCAGAGTGGGCAGCAGAGTGGGCAGCAGAGCGGTCAGCAGAGCATCAGCAGAGCGGGCAGCAGAGTGGTTGGCAGAGTGGGCAGCAGAGCGGTCAGCAGAGTGGGCAGCAGAGTGAGCAGCAGAGTGGGCAGCAGAGCAGTCAGGAGAATGGGCAGCAGAGCGGTCAGCAGAGTGGGCAGCAGCGTGGGCAGCAGAGCGGGCAGCAGAGTGAGCAGCAGAGTGAGCAGCAGAGTGGGCAGCAGAGCGGTCAGCAGAATGGGCAGCAGAGCGGTCAGCAGAGTGGGCAGCAGAGCAGTCAGCAGAGCGGGCAGCAGTGGAGTGGGCAGCAGAGTGGGCAGCAGAGCGGGCAGCAGAGTGGGCAGCAGAGTGGGCAGCAGAGTGGTCAGCAGAGCGGGCAGCAGAGTGGGCCACAGAGCGGGCAGCAGAGCGGGCAGCAGAGTGGGCAGCAGAGCGGTCAGCAGCAGAGCAGGCCACAGAGCGGGCAGCAGAGCGGGCAGCAGAGTGGGCAGCAGAGCGGTCAGCAGCAGAGCAGGCAGCAGAGCGGGCAGCAGAGTGGGCAGCAGAGTGGGCAGCAGAGTGGGCAGCAGAGCGGGCAGCAGAGGATCAGGTGGCAGAGGAATGGGCTGCAGAGATGCAGGTGTCAGAGACTCCGGATGAGCAGAGAGACAGTGCAACACATCTGCCATATGAACACCTGGCACTGCAGGGGCATGGGGGAGGACGTTGCTCCCGGTGACCGTCAAGGTGATGGTCGCCCTGATCCTGCAGCCTTTCCAGGCGCCGAGTGGGGACCTGTCCGGAATCTTACAGACTTCGGTGCACAGGTGCACCCGCGCCATCACGGAGGCCCTATATGCCCAGGCGGATCAATACATCCATTTCCATGTGGACCGAGCCCATCAGGATGCCCGGGCAGTGGGGTTTGCCGCCATCGCCGGGATGCCCCGGATCCGGGGGTGATCGACAACATGCATGTCGCCCTATGGGCACCAGCGGACAACAGGCCGCTGTACCAATCCGAAAGGGGTACCACTCAATGAGCGTACAGCTGGTCTGTGACTGAGCATCGTGCACCTCTGTGCCCGATACCCGGGCAGTGTGCACGATTCCTTCATCCTGGCACACTCAGCGATCCCTGACATGGTTGAGGAGCACCGCCCCCCCCCCCCCCGGCTGAGAGGTTGGCTCTTGGGTGACAGGGGTTACCCACGCCAGCCGTGGCTGTTGACACCTATCCGGAGGCCAGAGACCGACGCGGACATCCGCTACAACGACAGCCATACAGCGACCAGGAGTGTGATCGAGCGGTGCTTCGGCCTCCTGAAGGGGGCAAACACAAACGACACCGTTAGACGGTCCGACGCATGCAGCCCTGGGGTTGAGTAGATGGTGGCCTCAGTGGCGAAGACACGCGGCCATGACGGATGGCATGTGGGGCAGGGTACGAGTGTGTGGGGGGGGCGGGGTTATTGCCAGGGGCACGGAGCAGCCAACTCACCCAGGCCGACCTGAGGAGCTCGTGGAGTTTCTTGCGGCACTGCATGCCAGTCCGGACGATGTTGCCCACGGCACTGACTGCTTCTGCAATCTACGCCCAGGCACCACGAACGGCAGTGCCTGGCGGCCTTCCTCCTGGGCCGGGGTACAGGGTCCTCCTCCTCTCCTCCATGGTGTCCAGGAGCGTCTCCAGCTCAGCGTCTCTGAGCCGTGGCGCTGCTCTCCTTCCAGCCATCTTGTTGACTGGGACGGTGTGTATGGGGGGAAGGATCGTTGAAATGCGGCTGCGGCGTGTGAGCCTCATGTGGACCAATCACGGACCCAGCGAATCCGGCGGCGTTTTCCATGGAATTGATTGTGTTCCACGTGGCGATGGTGCCAACCCATTTAAAGTAACTGAATCGGTGCAGCTGTTGCGTCGTATTTTCTGGCATAAACGCTACTGTTCCCACGCCAGCGCCGGCACTTAATCTCAAATTCGGAGAATCCAGCCCAAATCTCCCATCCAGAGAATCCTGCCCTGAGCGTTTTAGTTCGGAGTTTCATTGCGGACTGACCATCTTTAAAATAGAGGAACCCATTGCATCACAGATTCTAGAAATATGGAGGGTCCATGTGAATATATCGATGCAAACTTTGTATGACAGGGTGTCATTAAAGGTTACTGATCTGTGGGAAAAAAGACACATCCTTTCAGTGAATTAGTCCCTGACTTTCTGCTGATGCTGAAGGAGGGTAGAGTCTAAGTTATGGGTCAATGATTGTTCTCAGTCGCTAAGGCTGATTATGGTCGCAGAAATGATCAAAGGAATTAAATAAACCAGCATCAAGAATTAAAGGAAAAGGAACGGAAAATGGATGCAGAACCAGAGGGGTGGAGGCAACAGGAGAATTAAACCCGGTAACTTGAAGATAATGTTGTTGAGCAACAGATATCTGACAGGAAAAGTCCAGCTAGTCTACAATAATAATGATAATAATAATCTTTATTGTCACACGTAGGCTTACATTAACACTGCAATGAAGTCGCTGTGAAAATCCCCTAGTCGCCACATTCCGGCGCCTGTTCGGGTACACAGAGGGAGAATTCAGAATGTTCAATTCACCTAACAAGCACGTCTTTCGGGAATTGTGGGAGGAAACCGGAGGAAACCCACACAGATACGGGGAGAACGTGCAGACTCTGCACAGTGACCCAAGCCGGGGATTGAACCCGGGTCCCTGGCGCTGTGAAGCAACAGTGCTAACCATTGCGCTACCATGCCGCCCCAACTGTCCCATCCTAAGATACTATGTCATGAGAGGGGCTTCGAACACAAGAAGAATTAGAAGGGAAAGATTTGAAAAACTCCTCGCCAATCGTTCCAGGAACCATAGGATCCCTGGAGCAGAAGGAGACTATTCGGCCCATCGAATATGCACCGGCACTCTGAAAGAGCACCTTACCTAGGTCCACTCCCCCACCCTATCCCCGTAACCTCACCTAACCTACGGGTCAATTTTATCATATCTTTGGACTGTGGGAGGAAACCGGAGCTCCGGGAGGAAACCCATGCAGACACGGGGAGAAAATGCAAACTCCACACAGTCAGTGACCCGAGGCTGGAATTGAACCTGGGTCCCTGCCACTGTGAGGCAGTGGTGCTAACCACTGTGCCACCTGTACCTCTTGTTGCCAGAAAACAGCCCCAGCTCTCTTATTTCCAGTATAAGCGTTTGCAAGACCCCTCTGCACAACTAAAAATTAAAACCGGTCATAGCTCAACCCATGTATCCAGATTCCGTCCATCGCCCTGACTCTGTGAACTGTCATGTCACGTTAAGCCCTGTTGAAGGATTTCTGGAAGCTAAGGTATATTTCAACGTCAATATTACCTTCACCCACTGTTTATTTCTGAAATAAATATACCAGTAAAATCATTGTACAAAATTGCCTTTCCTAAACCCACAATGGTTCAGATTCATAGAATCGTAGAATTTACAGTGCAGAAGGAGGCCATTCGGCCCATCGATTCATTGGTTCTTCCCACTCCAAAATAGTTTCATTTTAATAGCCTCCAGTATTTTTGTGTTGCAGGTGTCGAGCTAACAGGCCTCTAATTCCAAGCATCATATGTTTCTTTATTATCAGCCTTGTGTCCAATGAGCTTTGAAAAATTACTGCAACAATTCCCCCAATTGCCAGCCTCGTTTCTTTTAGTGTTCTCAGGCCCAATCTGAATTTCCAATGACTTCAAGTTCTTAATGAATGGATGGCCACTGTTTTCACCATGAGCACAACAACAACTTGCATTTATAAAGAGCCCAAGAGTTTTTACAGGAGAGTTATCAACTAAAACTTGTCTCTGTCCCGCAGAAGGAGATTAGAGGATATGCATCCAAAAGGAGGGAAGAGAGTGAGAGAGGCAGAGAGCCAAAGACAAGAGATTCCAGAATTTAGGAGCTAGGCAAATGCAGGAACGGCCACCAATGATGGAAAGTTGAAAATGCAAGAAAACTCTTAATTCTCTATCTGACCCTCAAAAGTCAAGAAATGACTATGAACAGAATTTTACGTTCTCCCACTGGTAGAAGGTGCCCGTAAAATCCTTTGGATAGCTTACCCACTGGGCTGACACTTGCCCCGCCTCCTCTGAAAATGTACGGTGGGACGGGTGAGGCCTAGGTCGATGATAACTCCCCCCACGACCCTTGCCCCATCTGAGGTCCTTAAGTGATCAAATAATGACCACTTAAGGACCGTTTCCTACCCAGCCTCAATATTCAGACTGGCCGGAGGGGTTCAGGGGGGTGGTGTGTTGAGGGGGATGGAGCCTGTAAAATGAGCCTGCTCAAGCCTCAGGCAGGAGGTCAGATGACCTCATCAACGACCTCCACTTTAACATCGGACGCCCTCTCCAAACATCTGGCCACTGGGAATGTTTCCTCTTACTCTCTCCACCAGCAGCCCAACCCCACCCTGCCCAGGCCTCACCTGCCCCGAGGCCCCCAAAACCTATCTGGTTCTGGACCAATTTGATTGGTCAAGCGAGGGGCTAGCGTTCCGCCTCCAATAAACAAACGCTCCTTGGAGAATTAAATGGGTGCGAGGCAGCGCCAAGTTACCTCTGGCAGTTAGGGAAACTCTGCCACCTGAACAATCCTGACCAATCGGTCATTTCTGTTCCTTTATTGTCAGCTATGGCTCAGTTGGTAGCATTCTTAATTCTGAGACAGAAGATGGTGAAAAGAGAAGAAGATTCAAGCCTTACTTGAGAGACTTGATCACACCATTTAGGCTGACACTCCATTGCAATACTGAGTGGAGCTGCCCTGCCGGAAGTGCTGTCTTTCAGATCAGACCTTAGACCCAGCCTCTGCTTGGCCTCTTGGGTAAAAGCTTCTGTGACAATTTTTCAAAGAGGAGCAGGGGAGTTTTCTCCGGTGCCCTGGCCAATATTCATCCCTCAACCAACATCATTATAAAAAACAATGCTCAGGTCATTGCTACACTGATGCTTGTGAGATCTTGCTGCGCACAAATTGGTTGCCAATGTTTCGTACATTACAGCAGTAATAATACTCCATTGGATTAAAGTGCATCGAGACATGCTGAGGTTGGGAAAGGTGTTATGCAATTGCTTTTCCTTTCCTCAAATTTCTGACTGCCTGGTTTCCACACGACCAAGCATGGTCTATAGCAGAGAGCATAGAAATAGAACTTAGAACATACAGCGCAGAAGGAGGCCATTCGGCCCATCGAGTCTGCACCGACCCACTTAAGCCCTCACTTCCACCCTATCCCCGTAACCCAATAACCCCTCCTAACCTTTTTAGTCACTAAGGGCAATTTATCATGGCCAATCCACCTAACCTGCACGTCTTTGGATTGTGGGAGGAAACCGGAGCACCCGGACCCACGCAGACACGGGGAGAACGTGCAGACTCTGCACAGATAGTGACCCAGCGGGGAATCGAACCTGTGACCCTGGCACTCCGAAGGTAATGGAACCTCCCAAATCTCAGATACTTCTGACTTATTTGTGCTTATGTATCCTGAGTGTTGCTTAATGCCTTTGTATTTTATTGGTCTAGACTAGAGGTGTGCAGTAGCTCTTCAGGCTATTAGCTGGATAAATCTAGGCTGGTGCCAGAACTGAGACGTTAGATCTTTCGGGAAAGGCTCGAGTTGTTTTCTCCAGAAAAGAGGTTTTAAAAAATATATACTTTTATTCAATTTTAAACATTTAAACATTTTAAATATGCAATACGGCACAAAAAAACAAACACCCCACCCCATCCTTCAACACCCCAGTAACGCAGAACAAACGTCCCTCCCATCCCCCGCCCCCCCCCCCCCCCCCCCACAGCCCCCCACACCCCCCTCTCCCCTTAGGAGCTGACGGTAACCAGCTCTTTAAAATATAATATACACAGACTCCATCTCATGGGGAACCCCTCACTCTCCCCCCTCAAAATGAACTCAACCGTATCCAAGTACAGGAACTCCAAGTCTCCCAACCATACTGAGGCACGGGGCAGAGAAACCAATCTCCACCCCAACAGGATGTCACTGCAAGCAATCAGTGAGGGGAAGGCCAAAACACCTGCCCCCGCCTGCAGCTCCAGAAGTCCGACACCCCAAATATGGCCCCCAGGGGACTGGGCTCCAAATCCACGTGCAGGATCGCTGACACGGTGCTGAAAAGCAATCCACCGAATTGCTCCACCTTCGGGCAGGACCAGAACTTACGTACATGATTGGCCAGGTCCCTCCCACACAGCTCACAAATATCCTCCATCCCCTCAAACAACCGCGGCTTCGTCAGGTGCACTCTGTCTACCGCTTTTAGCTGTATCAACCCCAGCCTTGTGCACTAGGTTGAAGCATTCACCCTCCGCAACACCTCACACCACAGCCCCTCCTCCAGCCCAATCCCCAGCTCCTCCTCCCACTTGGCCTTAACCCCTCCAACGACGCCATATTCTCCTACAAAATGCTCCCGTAGATCGCCGAGATGACCCCACCTCCATCCAGCCCCATCGCCAACAGCACCCCCTCCAACAACGAGGAGGGCGCTGCCACCGGAAATGTCGAGGAAACCTTTTTTGCCAAACCCTGCTCCTGTATATACCTAAAAGACCACCCCACGGAATCCCAAACCTCCCCATTAACTCCTCCAAACTTGCGCACCACCCTTTTAGAAAGAACTCCTTCATTTCCACCCCCCCCCCCCCTCCCGCCCCCCCCCCCCCCCCCTCCTCCTCCCACCCCTGAAACTAAGCTTCCAGCCTCGTCGGCTCAAACCCGTGATTCCGTCGGATCGGCTTCGACCCCGCCCCTAACCTAAAGTGCTGCTGAAATTGCCTCCATATCTTCAATGTGGCCACCACCACCAGACACCCCGAATATTTCCCTGGGGCTAACGCGAGCGGCACCATTGCCAGCGACCACAACACCAACCCCTTACAAGAGCCAATCTCCATCCTCACCAGGCTCATGAATTTCAATTTACACAGCCAGGCCCAGTCCTGAGCCACCTACACCCCCAAATACCTAATGTGATAGTCGCCACCCAAAACGGCAACTCCCCAAACCAGCTTCTACCCCCAGAGAAGACACCAAAAATACTCACTCTTCTCCAGATTCAGTCTGAAAAAGCCACAAATCTCCTGAGCAGCCCCATTATATCCCCCACTATAGAACCTGGGTTGGAGATGTACAACAACAAATCATCGGCATACAGAGACACCCTATGCTACATTCCCCCCTCACTATCCCCTTCTGCTTATCTGAGCACCTCAATGCAAAGGCCAAGGGCTCTATCACCAGTGGAAGCAGGAAGGAGGAGATGAGACACCTCTGCCTCGTTCCCCTATGTAATGGAAGGTACCCCAAATTCACCTCATTCGTGCGCACACTCGCCTTCGGTTCCTTATACAACAATCAAAACCAAGCCACAAACTTGGGCCCAATCCCAAACCTCTCCAACACTGCAAACAAATAACTCCATTCTACACAGTCAAATGCCTTCTCTACCACCACCACCTCCGGCTCCCTCGCTTCTGCTGGAGAGAGCACCACATTTAACAAATGGCGCATGTTCGGGGACAACTTTTCCCCTTTACAAACCCCAATCACCTGTGGGAGGCACTCTTTCAACCTAAGCGGCAACAGCTTGGCAAGAATTTTGGCATCCACATTTAGCAGAGATATTGGCCAATGCAACCTACACCCTGCTGGGTCCTTGCCTTTTTCAATAACAGTGACATGGATGCCTGTCCCATCATCTCCGGAGCATCCACTTCGTCCCCGCAACCTCAAACATCTCCACCAACAGCAGCGCCAGCCTATCCAAAAACCTTTTATTTTTTTTAATTTAGAGTCCCCAATTATTATTTTTTCCAATTAAGGGGCAATTTAGCATGGCCAATCCACCTAGCCTGCACATCTTTGGGTTGCGGGGGTGAAACTCACTCAAACATGTGGATGTGCAAACTTCACACGGACAGTGACCCAGAACTGGGATCAAACCCGGGTCCTCAGCGCCATCAAAAACCTTTTATAAAATTCCACTGGGAATCCAACCGACCCCAGTGCCTTGCCCATCTGCAACTTCCCTATCACCACCCGAACCGCCTCAATCCCCACTGCCTCTTGCAGCCCTGCCTCTCCTCCTCTAGGATACTCCAACCCCCCCAAAAAAATCCCTCATATCCGACTCATCCCCTGGGGGCTCCGATCTGCACAATTTTTTATAAAACTCCTCAAATGCCATGTTCACCTGCTCTGGCGCCACAACCTGTTCCTCTGTCCCATCCAGGACCCGAACAATCTCTCTCGCAGCTGACTGCCCACGGAGCTGGCCCACCAGCAAGTGACTGGCCTTCTCCCCACTTCATATACTACCCCCTCTGCCCACCTTAACTGCTGAACCGCTTTACCTGTGGACAAAAGGTCAAACCATGCCTGTGATTCCACTCTCCTCACCAGATGTTCCAGAGTGAGATCCTCCGCATACTTCCCATCCACTTCCAAGATTTCCTCTATCAGCCGCTGTCGCTTGTCCTTTGCCTCCCTGTCCACCTGAGCCTTAAATGAGATGCCCCTTACCACCCCCTTCAGTGCCTCCCAGACCACTGATGGCGAGACCTTCACGTTCCTATTGAACCCCACATAATCCTCAATCACCTTTCCCATCTTTACACACAGATTCAGGTCTGCAAGCAGCCCCACATCTAACCTCCATGCAGGCCTCTGCTCCAGCCATTTATCCAGGGCCACGTTTACCCAATATGGAGCATGATCTGAGATAACACTCGCCGAATACTCTGCCTTCCTCAACCCGGCAACAACGACTTCCCCATAATAAAAAAGTTGATCCTTGAGCACACGTTATGCACTGGCGAAAAGAAGGAATAGTCCCTAGCCGTGGATGCAGAAACCTCCATGGTTTCATTCCCCCTATCTCCTTTATAAACAGAGCCAACATCCCTCCCTTAGACATATCCACCTTTGGATTCAGCACTGTATTCAAGTTTCCCCCTGCAGAATTAACTGATACGTATCCAAATTCGGTGTGGCAGCACCACCAGCCCCCTCCAAAGCACCCGTTCCTGTCATGTTCCTGCCCCCCTGGTCAGCCACCACCTTCTCCATGTGGAACCTCACCCTCGAACCCAACAATATCGCTAACCCTCAGGCCCTGCTATGAAAGCCTGAGTGTAACTCCTGACTCACCCAGTCCTTCAGAAGCCTCGCCTGGTCCTTCACCCTCAGGTGGGTCTCCTGCGACAGCACCACGTCAGCTTTCAAACTCTTCAAATGCAAGAAGACTCTGGCTTGCTTCACCGATCCCCCCAACCCCCGTTCCATGTTACCATTTGGACAGGGGGTCTCTCTGCCCCCCCCTCCCCCTCCTTTCAGTAATGATCGCTGCTCCTGGCCCCACCCAGTGCGTGGGACCCAACTGTACGCCTTGTCACCGCCAGCCAGCTGACCCTCCCTTCCCAGAAACCCACCAGCTCCTTCCTCTCAAAACTACACCTCTCTGCATACCCCCCCACGCACCCCCCCCCCCCACTCCCACCCACCACCACCACCACCACCATTCACACCTTCCAGGCCCATCATAAGCTGTCCACACAGGTTCTCATGGCCGCAGCCCATCCTCCCACCTTGCTCCCGTTCACTAGCAAGTTGGCCCCTGCCACCAGCCCCCTCCTCCCACACATCCAATACCAAAAGACCAACATAAAGGTCCCCCCATACTTAATCCTTCCAAGCAACCCAACATAATAGACCCCAGACAAATGGAAAAAATCCCAACATATTACCCCAATGTCCCAGAACCATCCCCTCCCAACACCAACATGAAAAAAACAACGTCCAAATTCAGTTCAGTCCCCGACCTTCAGCCTTTGCAAACACCACCACCTCCTCCGTCATCTCAAAGTAATAGTCCCTGGAGTTGTGTGGCCCTCAGCTTCGTCGGGTAGACCATCCCAAACCGCACGTTGCTCTTATACAATGCTGCCTTCGCCCGACCAAAGGCCGCCCGCCATCTTGTCAACTCCACTGTGAGATCCTGGTATATTCGAATACCACTGCTTTCCCGCCTCACCTCTCGCTCTGCTTCACCCAACTGAAAACTTTCTCCTTCACCTGGTAGCTATGGAAACAGACTATCACAGGTGGATCATTCACCTTTGGCTTCGGCCGGAGTGACAGGTGAGCCTCATCCAGCTCATAGAGGGAGGGGCCCTCCTCCTCCCCCATCAACTTGACAAACATGTCCGCAAACTACTCCAGCCCCTCAGGCAGTCCCACAATCTGTAAATTCTGCCTTTGTAACCTGTTCTCCAGCACCTCCACATTGGCTCTCAGCCCTTCATTACTTTCCTTCACCTCCCGCAGCTCCTTTCCTATCGAGGTGAACTGGTCTCTATGCCGTGACAATGCCACCTCCACCCCATTCAACACCTTGCCTTACTCCCGCACTGCTGTCGACATCTTTCCCAAAGCTTCCTTTATTGGAGCTAGCGTATCAGCCACCAACTCCTTGAGCGAGGCCATCTTCTCCTTCCGATGCCTATGGAAATACTGCCGCTCAAACTCCACCGCCATCACCTCAGCCAGCGTATCCCCGACTGGCGGGCTTGATCCTGCCACCTGTCCTCCCACAGCACTCCGCATCGAACTCGAGCTCTCAGGCGGACTATCACTCGCACTTTTTCATCCCGTATTCTTCTTCTGGGTTTTCGACATCCTTTAGTGCTGCAACGTTCCTGGAGATAATCTTATAAAATTTCCCCCTAAATCTGGGTGAAAAGGGCCAAAAACTGAAAGCTTTAGCAGGAGCCACCCAAAGTGCAACCTCCACCTACATGTCGCCAACGAAAGCCCCCAGAAAAGAGAAGGTTGATGGTGGGAGGGATTGGGGTGATTTGATAGAGGTCTGCACAATTTTATGGAAGGTTATTTTGGCAGTACAGAACTGGCTACTGCTGGAATAAGACATCTTGTCGCAGATTGTCATCTTTCTCTCATCAGGACCTTCTTGCGATGGGTGCGAGATGAAAAACGTCAACAAAAATGTATCTTTTCAGCAATACTCAAGGTTATGAAAGGGGTTAGCAGGATGGAGGGTGAAAAGATGTGCAGGAGCTAACTAGGGGCCATAAATATGAGACAGTCACTAATAAATCCAATGGGGAATTCAGGAGAAACATCTTTACCCAGTGAGTGGTGACAATGGGGACTGGTTATCACAGGGAGTAATTGAAGTAAATGGCAAAGATGCATTTAAGATGAAGATAGACAAGCAGATTAGAGATAAATGGAGAAAGGGATATGTTGATGAGGTGATATGAAGGGTTGGAAGGAGTTTGGGAGGCGACACTTTATCCGTGCTGTAAATTCTATGTAATAATATGAAAATAGTCGTTTGCATTACCGAACTTGAGTAATGCTGAAAAAAGAGACATCATGTCAAAACATTTTGTCTTGCATTCATCAGGACAATACGCAAGAATACTAACAGTAAAGGGAACAACAATGTATAGTGCATGAGAAGAGAATGTTGATTATTATCTGATACGATTATCAGTCGAACTTGCATTTACACATGCTCAAAGCTATTCCTAAAGGACCCTGTCCTCTGCAGACAGAAGGAGCATGTCCACATATTGCGCATTTTTAAATTAAACAAAGGTTTGGGGGACAGTCATTTCCTGATTCATTTTCCAGGCCAAAGTCTTGCCAAACCAGAGTTAATCTACCTGGTTTGAATTTGAACAAAAGCTTGGCTGTTGACTGTTCCCTAGTGCATTCTCCATGACAATGCCTGTACCATTCAGCCCACTTGGTAAACAACCAGCACTCTCTTCTCAGGCAGTATAAATTGTTGTTCCCATTGCTATTGGTATTCTTACAAACTGTCCTGATGAGTGAAAGTCTAAAAACTTTGACAGTATGTCTGCTTTTTCAGCAGTACTATGAAAATGACTAATCGGAACACTCAGGTTGTGTCAGTTAATGGGGACATGTATCTCAACCTTTTCATAGTCCCCGGGACTCCATGGTAGCACCGAGGCACCTCATGGTGAGAAACAGTTGGATGCCACTGTTCCATTGTATTTGATCGTCTATATATCCTGTGGCCATTAGATGTGTATCCCTGACTCTTCGTGGATTTGAGAATGTCAATGGTATTATTGAAGCAACACGGCACCCAGTATTAGTGGCTGCATGCACTTTGAGGTTTGATTGAGTGAACAAATCTGAGCCAGGTCAGTAGATGAATACTAATGCTAATCTCAGTGCCCTGGTATAGACATGAGCAGAGCTCCGGTTCCTGAGCATTATCCAATAACTCCTGCTGGGTGGCCAAGTGTCTGGATGATAACAACAATAACAACTTGCATTGAGATTGCATCTTTAATGCAACTAAACATTCTAATGTATTTCACAGGACACCAAGACACATAAGGAAACGTTTTAAAAAATAAAAATTTAGAGTACCCAATTATTTTTTTCCGATTAAGGGGCAATTTAGTGTGGCCAATCCACCTACCCTGCACATCTTTGGGTTGTGGGGGTGAAACCAACGCAGACACGAGGAGAATGTGCAAACTCCACACGGACAGTGACGCAGGGCCAGGAGTCGAACCCGGGTCCTCAGTGCCGAATGAAACAGTGCTAACCACTGGGCCACTTGCCGCCTAGGAAACGTTTAAATAGTTGAGTAACAGCTCAGTTAAAGAGGTCGATTTTAATCTTAACAGTCGAAAGCAAGGTGGGGAGATTGAGAGAGGGAATTTCAGAGCTTAGGTCCGAGATGACTGGAGACAATGTCACCAACGTGGAATAATTAAACTCAAGGATGTTCACGTGGTGAGAATTAGAGGGACACAGATATCTCAGAAGGTTGTGGGGCTGGAGGAGGTCACAGAGATAGGGAGGGGCCAGATCATAGAGTTAAAAACATGGTGAGAGTTTTAGCATCGATGTATTGGGAGGCAATGTCAGTCAGCAAGCGCAAGGGGGGGGGTTAACGATACTTGGTGCAACTTCGGGCAGTGGAGTTTTGATTGTGGTGAGGGAAGTGAATGGCTTGACTCTCAGCTGACGGTGACTGTGACGCACCAACAGTTCAATAGCTTTCAACTAATCACAAGGTGGATTGTCCGATTTAGTGCTTGAGGGTAAAACATCAAATGGGTGTGGAACATCATCTGCCCATTAATTGGAATAGTGGATATGTTGTCCTGCCAGCTCTGGCAACCTTCATCCATGTGACTCTCTGACTTCTCCCTAATGGGATGTCATTCTTTCAGGGGATGTGGGTGTCACTGGCAAGGCCAGAATTTGTAGCCCATCCCTAATTGCCATTGAACTGAGTGGCTCACTCGGCCATTTCTGTGGGTCCGGAGTCACGTGTAGGCCAGGCCAGGTAAAGATGGCAGATTTCACTAAAGGGACTAAAGTGAACCAGATGGCTTTTATTTTTTAGAGGACAAGCATGGTCACCTTTACTGAGTTGAACTTTTCAATTCCAGATCTGTTTTCATTAATTGAATTTAAATTACACCAACTGCCATGGTGGGATTTGAACCCATGTCCCCAGAGTGCTAGACTGGGCCTCTGGATAACTAGTCCTGTGACATTACTGCTATGTCACCTTCTCTATCCCCATCCACCCCTCAAACGTCAATTAAGGACATCATTGGAAAGATGATCCGAGAATTATAGAGTCATCTGGCAAACATGGATGCCCATTCGGCCCATTATACTGGCCCCTTGAAGGAGTTATCCAATTAACCCCATTCCCCTGCTCTCTCCCAGCAAATCTTCCTTTTCTAAATACGTAACCACTTCGCTTTTCAGTTGCTTTTGAATCTGCCTCCACCACTCATTCAGCGAGTGCTCCTCAGACCGTAATAACTCACCACACAAAACATTTCTCCTCAGCTGCCCTCTGCTCCTTTAGCCCATTACTTCAAATCTGTGTCCTCTCGTTACCGGCCCTCCCACCAGCGGAAACAATTTCTCTCTGTCTACTCTATTGAAACCCCTCATAAGACATCATTTTCAATTTTAATTACAAAGGATTGCTCCTACTACCAGAGATGCCTGAAACATTACAGCGAGCTGGAGATACGTAAAACCCAATGGTACGTGTTTTAGAAGCTAGCAGAGTGGATATTGCCTCTTTCACTCAAGTGTGGGGATGTTTAGAGCTCCTGGAGTGTGTCTGCTTTTAATTGATTTAATCATGTCACTACACCATCATCACCTCATGAAATAAATGATCGGAAATGGCAGACCCACCTCCCTAACACATGATCCACAGCAATGACTTTGACCAAAACAAGCTCTCGAGGTTATGGCCCTAAGTACGGCCCTTATTATTGGGCCAACTGATATAAAATTCAAATAAAATTGATGCTGCTAATGTCTTATGATGTAAAAACATCTAAAAATGCTTACCGATTTCACTACTTTGAAGCTTTTTAACATTTATTCGTTTGTGGGATATGGGCGTCTCTGCCAAGACCAGAATTTGCTGCCCATCCCTAATTTCCCTTGAACTGAGTGTTTTGCCCGGCCACTTCAGAGGGGCAATTAAGACTCAACCACATTGCGGTGGGTCTGGAGTCACATGAAGGCCAGACCGGGTAAAGGCGGCAGATTTCCTTCCCTAAGAGTCATGACTAAACCAGACCCCTCCCACCCGGGTTATTCTCTCTTCCAACCTCTTCCATCGAGCAGGAGATGCAAAAGTCTGACAACACGCACAAACAGATTCAAAAACAGCTTCTTCCCCACTGTTATCAGACTCCTGACTGACCCTCTTATGGACTCATCTGATCTCTTCGCAAATCTCTACCGTCTAGCACTACACTCCGTATGCTTCACCCGATGTCTGCGTCTATGTATTTACATTGTGTATTTTTGTATGTCCTATGTTTTCTCATGTACGGAATGATCTGTCTGACCATACGCAGAACAATACTTTTCACTGTACCTCGGTACACATGACAATAAAACAAATCATCTTATTAGATCTTAAGAACCTGAGAATTCCCAAACCGACACAACAAAGAGGGAAAGTCAGAGGGGGCCTGGCTCTACCGAACCTACAATACTACCACTGGGCAGCAACGGCAGAAAAAATGAGGGAATGGGTACAAGAACCCGAAACAGATTGGGTACAAATGGAGGAGGCATTTTGTAAAGGAACAACCCTCCGGGCCCTGGCCACAGCAGCACTCCCATCCTCCTCAACAAGGTACACAACAAGCCCAGCGGTAGCGGCCACGCTGAGAACGTGGACCCAGTTGAGACAGCACTTCAGGATAACCAAAATGTCCCTTATGGCCCCCATCTGCGGCAATCACAGATTTCCTCCAGCCATGCTAGATACCACCTTCAAAAGATGGAGACGGGACGGGGGCACATTGACGGTCGGGGACCTCTACGTAGGGCGCAGACTGGCGACACTGGACGAACTAACGAGGAAGTGGAAACTAGAAAGAGGACAGGAAATGAGACACCTCCAAATAAACCACTTCCTCCGCAAAGAGACAGTAGGGTACCCCGGGGCCCCAGAAAACACACTACTAGGGGACCTGATAGGCACAAGCAGCGAGAAGGGGGGGCTATGTGGGAAAATATACGGACAGCTACTGGACAGAGCCCGGACTCCACTGGACGGGACCAGACAAAAATGGGAGGATGAACTGGGGACGGAGGTAGGATGGGGACTCTGGAGCGAAGCACTAAGCAGGGTGAGCTCCACCTCCTCCTGCACAAGGCTAAGTCTAATGAAGTTCAAAGTGATGCACAGAGCGCATCTGACCAGAACCCGAATGAGCAGGTTCTTCCCGGAGGTGGAGGACAAATGTGAGCGGCGCCAGAGGGGCCCGGCCAACCACACCCACATGTTTTGGGCTTGCCCCAAGCTTGCTGGGTTCTGGACAGCCTTCTCCGAGGCAATGTCCAAGGTTGTGGGGGTGAAACCATGCCCAATAGTGGCAATCTTCGGGGTATCAGAGCAGCCAGAGCTACACATGGGGCAGGGGGCCAACGCCCTCGCTTTCGCTCCCCTAATCGCACGCCGGAGAATCCTGCTCGGCTGGCAATCAGCACCACCCACAGCTGCAGACTGGCTCGCTGACCTCTCGGATTTTCTCCACCTGGAGAAGATTAAGTACGCCATCCGAGGGTCAGAGGAATGAAATGAAATGAACATAAAAGTGGCTTATTGTCACAAGTAGGCTTCAATGAAGTTACTGTGAAAAGCCCCTTGTCGCCACATTCCGGTGGCTGTTCGGGGAGGCTGGTACGGGAATTGAACCGTGCTGCTGGCCTGCCTTGGTCTGCTTTAAAAGCCATGAGAAAAATGGGGAAACCACAAGAGAAGAGGAAGGGTGCTGAAACCAATGGGGGGCGGGGGGAGGAGGAAGGGGGGATATCATAGACCGATCCAGAGGGCAGCAAAATGTACGTACAGTTAGTTAAATGAAGGACAAAACAAACCTCTCTGTAAAATAAAGCAAATTAGCACGGGCGAGTAAAATGTAATGTATATAAGCAACAACTGTTTATAAATATGAGATAAACCAATAAAATGTTAAAAAAAAAACAATCTTCTTAAATCTTGTTAACTGAATTTAAACTTCTTCAGCTGCTGTGTGGGATTTGAACCGATGTCTCCACAGCATTAGCCTGGGCCTCTGGATTGCTTGTCCTGTGATATTACCAATACCACCATTTACCAGTGTATTTTAAAAAAAAAAAATTTATTCTCCATTTTCACATTTTATACCCCACCAACAAACAGTAAACGGTAACAAATACAATGTCAATCCCCTTATCAACAACAACGATCCCATCCTCCCACTGTCCCAAACAGCGGCCCACCTGACAATATAAGCATCAAACAAAACAAACCCTCCCAAGGAGGAAAAAAGGAAAAAAGAAAAAGGAATCAGGAATCGCCCCTGGTCACCGTTGACATATATAGTCCACCCCCCCAACCCCCCACCCCCCCCTAATATTCAATAGCATCCAATCCCCGAAAGAGTACCGTGAATGACACCCATGAATTGTAGATACACCCCCTCCCAGACCCCTCCCCTCCACTTCCTCTTGTAAACTCCTCCCCCAACCTCGGTTCCTTCCCCCAACTTTTCACCCCGGTTAGACTCACCGAAACCTGTTCTGCCAGGCTCCGATGGCCGCAGCCCCACCCCCACCTCATTCCCGTTCACTGGCCGGCTTAAACCGGCCAGCATGGAGGCCCCGCCCGGGTCTCCTTCCCCCTTGCCCGGTCCCAGGAAAACCAAGAAATTCCCTTTCGGACACAACCCTAGCATACACACCCAAGCCCCAAAGAACCATCATTGCAAATTAAGTCCCAATTCTTCCCTTGTCCAAATAAACAGCGTTGACTCATTTAGTACATACACCAACACGCAGTGAAAAAATAAAGTTACATGAGGCTACATCGGTACACGACCCGCTCTCAGTCCCATTTCTCAATCCTGCCACAGTCCTTCTGCCTTCGCAAACTCCTCCGCAACTTCCGCCGTCCCAAAATAAAAGTCCTTGGATTTGTAGGTCACCCTCAACTTAGCTGGATACACTATGCCGCACTACACCTTACTCATGTACAGTGCCTTCTTCACCCGGCTGAAGGCAGCCCGCCTCCTCGTCAGCTCCACCGTGAAGTCCTGGTATATACGTATACCAGCTCCAGCCCAGTGTACCACCCGCTCCTGCTTTGCCCAGCTCAGGACTTTCTCCTTCACGCTGTACCTACGGAAACTCACAGTTACTACTCTTGGCAGCTCACTCGCTTTTCGTATAAGCCTCCACGACCGATGAGCCCGATCCAGTTCGTATCGAGAGAGATTGTCCCCCTCCACCAATAGCTCCGCCAACATCGTGGCAAAATACTCCATCGGCCTCGGGCCTTCCACCCCTTCGGGCAGACCCACGATCCTCAGATTCTGCCGCCTGGATCTGTTTTCCAGGTCTTCCATTTTGGCTCGTAGACCCTTGTTGGTCTCTGTCACCTTCTGCAACTCCTTCCCAATCGAGGTGAGTTGATCATTGTGCTGCGATAATACCTCTACCACTTCCTTCAGTGTCTCACCTTGCCCCCACACCTCCGCCGCTGCGCTTGGTACCGCTGCCCTCACCGGGGCAATCGCCTCCTCCACCAGCATAGATCATAGATCATAGAATTTACAGCGCAGAAGGAGGCCATTCAGCCCATCGAGTCTGCATCGGCTCTTGGAAAGAGCACCCTACCCAAGGTCAACACCTCCACCCTATCCCCATAAACCAGTAACCCCACCCAACACTAAGGGCAATTTTGGACACTAAGGGCAATTTATCATGGCCAATCCACCTAACCTGCACATCTTTGGACTGTGGGAGGAAACCGGAGCACCCGGGGGAAACCCAAGCACACACGGGGAGGATGTGCAGACTCCGCACAGACAGCGACCCAAGCCAGAATCGAACCTGGGACCTTGGAGCTGTGAAGCAATTGTGCTATCCACAATGCTACCGTGCTGCCCTTTCAATACAATTGCAGCGCTTTCAATACCGCCCCCATGTCCTTCTTCATCGCTTCCATGTACTTTGTGAACTGATTTTCAAGTTCCACAACCACCAATTTGATAATTTCTTCTGCTGTGAGTGATGCACCCTCCTCTGGTGCTCCAGCCTCCGCTTTCCTTACAGTTCCTGTGCTGACTTTTCCACTCACCGGCGGACTTTCATTAACCCCCATTTTCACGGCCGTTTTTTTCACTTGTACATTTCTCCTCCGTGTGCCTTCTTGCAGCTTTTTCAGCCTCCATTGCCCCATTGAAACCGGGCGTTAAAACCCTGAAATTTCTATTCCCGAGTGGGAGCCCTCCAGTGTGCGGCTGCCTCCCGCCCGCCGCCATCGGAAGTCCCATTTACCAGTGTATTGACCCATTTTATTAATTAGTCTTGGTATATGAGCAGTGCTGGCAAGGTGCTTATTTATTTACAAGGTGCTATGGATTTGCTGTGGGTCCTTCTTCTTGAACTCTTGCAGTTAAGGTGCTCCCATGATGATATTAGATAAGCATTTTAGGCTCTTGACCTGTTGGCACTGAAGAAACAGTAGTCACATCCAAGTCAACATGGTGCCTTACTCAGAAGAGGACTTGCAGCTGATGGTGCTGCCGTGATATTGCTGTTCTTGTCCTTCCCAAAGGTTGAAGTCATGGGTCAGGGAGATGCTGCTGATCCATAGTGCATATCGTGTGAGTGTACATCCTGTTGAGAATGCAGAGTGTACCTACATGTGATGGAAGGGGTGGACATTAAATAGATGTTCTGTCCTGGATGAATGTTGTTGAGTTTACAACCATCCAGGTCTTCCCAAATAGCCCAATACATCGCAACGAGGCTTTGAGGAGTCAGGAGGTGCGCTACTCATCACAGAGAGTTGTAGAAAAGTTTTGTAGAAGGATCATTTTGATCCTCAATGTTAACTCTGTTTCTTTCCACAGGTGCTGCCTAACCTGCTGAGTTTATCCAGCATTATCTTGTTTTTTTCCCACATTTCCAGCATCCGCAATACTTTGCTTTTATTACAGAGTGCCCAGTGTTGACTTGGCAGATCTAACTTAAGAAATGGTGACCATATTGATGTTGGGCAAATTGAAGATGGTGAAGGTCAGTGAGAGGCAGGTCTGGAGATGGTCACTTCCTGGCACTTATGAGGCACCAATGTTACCTGCCGCAGGTCAGCCTAAGCGTGGATAGTATCTTGGTCTTGCTGCAGACTAACATGAGGGTCTCTAGTATCATAGGAGTTGTGAATGCACTTGAAAGCTTCAGGTAATACCTCAATGTCTGACCTGATGATGGTCCTTAATGAAGCAGCTAAAAATGGTTAAGTTTAGAAGATTGCCCTGGGGGCTCCCGTGGCAATGTCCTAAGGCTGAGATGATTAGCCTCCAACAACAACTACCTTCCTTCATTATAGGTGGAAGGATTTTTCCCATTGGCTCCACTTTTGCTGGGCTCTAAGGCACTATTCTCGGTCAAATGCTACCTATATGCCAAAGGGCAGATGCTCTCATCTCCTTTGGAATTTACTCCTTGAGCCCATATTCAGATCAAGGTTGCAATAAGGCCACTGCCAAGTGGTTCTGTGGAACCTAAACTGAGCGCCAGCGAGCAGGTTATCGGTGAGTAAGTGTTGCTGGAAAGAACAATCGATAACCTCTGGGACTGGGTCAACACCTCAGATGAGGGGTAATAAGCTCCTCTTCCTGAAAGATTTAGTGAGCTGCATTTTTACAATAAAAGAGCTCAATGTTTCCTGGTGACAGCGTACAACGTTGTTGAATTCAGTTTCACAATTTGCCACAGTGGGATTGGAGTGTATAAATCCTGAACACAATATACCCATGTCCCCGCTCACATAGGGAAATAAAACTGTGATTCGGCATTAACAACACCCAGCGGAGAGGGGGTGAATGGACACTTAACTTGTTTATTTTAGGAATTGTCCAGGGCTTTGTAGCCTTACGTTGACCAACATTGAAGTTACAGGACAACATTGAAGTTAAGGGAGGCGGTGGCATACTCATCCCTGGACTAGTGATCCTGAGACCCAACGTAATGTCCTTGAGACCCCAGTTCAAATCCCACCATAGCAGATGGTGAAATTTGAATTTAATTAAAGTCAAATGATGACCATAAAACCATTTTATTCGTCGTAAAAACCCAACTGGTTCACTTAAGTCTTTAAGGAAGGAAATCTGCCATCTTTACCTGGTGTGGCCTACATGTCACTCGATCCACAGCAATGTGGTTGATTCTTAAAAATTGTCCTTTAAAATGGTCCAGACAATGTGCCCACATTCCATGAATAAATAAATAAATAACATGAAAGGACCATTTATGGCTTCACATAAGGATGTCCCACCGTTTGAACTGACTGCACAACTTAATAGATTTCCCATGTATTCTCGAGGAAACAATTTAGTAGGTTTGGGGGCTGATTTTCTGTCAGTACCCGGGGACAGCCCAGCCTGCAGCTTGCAAAATGCACACTCAATCCATGTGTGGCTTTACAAAGGATTTTCATATTTTCACACAGGGATCAGCTTTGCAGTGTATATTGCGAGGCGTGGGCCAGAGTGAGGGGAGTATGAGTGCAGAGATGGGCCAATAAGAAGGCCTGCCTCGGTTCTCTAACAAAGCAACCCAGCTCCCAATATCATTTAAAAACTCCTTGAACCTCACCCCCATGTCACCTCAATGCACTCATGTTTCCCCATGACACCTCACATTCTTCATGTCACTCTATGCCCTCAATGGCAGCGATGTATCCACCATAGCCACTCACCCAGTAAGTGGCCGATCTCAGGAGACATGCAATAGCAATGGGACTTCATTTAAAATCATTGGAAAAATATTAAATGTCTAACAATCTAAGGAAATTCAACTTGGTGTCATCGATACCAGTCCAAAAAACGCAAGGGGAAAAAGTTGTCACCATTTAAGCGCCTATTGGGGTTGTAAACAAATAAGAAACTAAATCAAAAACACATTCTGTTACTATATGCTCGTAAATATTTTAATAGTTCTTGGATCAATCGGGCAGCGCGGTAGTACAGTGGTTAGTTGCTTCACAGCTCCAGGGTCCCAGGTTCGATTCCCGGCTTGGGTCAATGTTAGTGCGGAGCCTGCACGTTCTCTCCGTGTCTGCGTGGGTTTCCTCTGGGTGCTCCGGTTTCCTCCCACAGTCCAAAGATGTGCTGGTTAGATGGATTGGCCATGATATATTGCCCTTCGTGGCCAAAAAGGTTACATGAGGTTACTGGGTTATGGGATAGGGTGGAGGCGTGGGCTTAAGTAGGGTGCTCTTTCCAAGGGCTGGTGCAGACTTGATGGGCCGAATGGCCTTCTTCTGCACTCAAAATTCTATGATTCTAATTAGACCACCTGCTGAGTTAAAGCTTTTGAAACCTGTCATAATAGCCACTCATGTATATAATGAGATGCAGACGGGCAGTGATTGACACACAGGATAACCAATGAACACACATGGCACATAACAACCAATCACCAGACAGGACACCACCACGATAAAGCACACAGGGCATTAAGACTCTCCCTCTCTCTACAGGACACAGCTACTGAGATAGTAAGAGTGCACAAGCCAGTGAGCACTATCACCATGAGGTAGAGAGATAGTCTGGTCAAGCCAGTAGGAGGTTATCAGTTCGATTGATAGAGTGTCAACTCACAGCAGACTATGTACAGCAATCAGGAAGTTCAATAAAACAGTGTTGGCCTATCTCCTGTGTCAGAAGCCTGTTTCTAGTTTCACTGCATCCAGTTGCAGTCAACATTGAACCAACTTACTTAACACACCATGGTACCAGAGTGCTATTAATTCTAACGAACCTACCTTGAGTGCATCTACAACGACCAGCAAGCAGCCATCCAGCGGCATGGAGAAGATCCAGCCTCCTTCGCAACTCCGGATCTCCAGCAATCTCGGCGCCAACTGGAAAGTCTTCAAACAAACATTCCTCCTGTACATCGGGCCTCCGACCTCGAGGCAGCATCGGATGCCAGAAAGATCGTGCTGTTCCTGTCGACTGCGGGGGATCACGCCATCCACATCTATAACTCGCTTACGTTCGCCGATGGCGAAGACAAGACAAAGTTCAAGACAGTTCTGCTGAAATTCGACAGCCACTGCGACATTAAGGTGAATGAGAGCTTTGAACGGTACATCTTCCAACAGAGGCTTCAGGGTAAGGATGAACCTTTTAAGTCCTTCTTGAGCCATCTCCGCATCCTGGCGCAGTCATGTAATTATGACTCGACGACTGATTCCATGATCCCGGATCAGATCGTTTTTGGGGTCCAGTCCGACTCCCTGCGGGAGCAGCTCCTCAAAATCAAACAGTTGACCCTCTCCTTCGCCAGCGAAATGTGCGTTGTCCATGAGCATGCCAGAAATCGCTGCTCCTGCATCAGGTCGGCAGAAACTGCAAAATTGGCCTCCCACGAGGCAGAAAGGGTGCAGGCCATAGCGAAAATGCAAGGCCTGAGCATTGAGGAGAGTGGCCATTTCGGGCGCTTTTCTCGGGTCCCAACGCATGTGCGCCACGACCGGGTGGACGGTGAGGCCGAAGACCCTGAGGCGCATGCGCGAACATCGGCCGACTGCACTGCGCATGCGCGATGGAGCACAGAACGTGCTGACGTCAGCGTCATGATGTGTCCGAATTGTGGCTTCGCCCATTTAAAGCGGCAATGTCCAGCCAAAGGCAGGCGATGTCTACAGTGTGGAAAGCCTGGACACTACGCGGCCTTCTGCAGGTCCGCTCCACCGAACAACAGCCAGCGATCCCAGCTGCAGCGCAGATGTGTCCGCTGCGTACAACAAGGCATGCAGGATTCTGATCCGGACAGCCCAACGGACCCCGATGCTGACTGCCTCGAGTCTCCATATCGAGTGGGCATCATCACCACATGCGGGTTTTTCTCTACCGTGCCTGCCAACCGCCTTTCGATCCTCAGTGTGGATCCTGACGACGAGTGGTGTGCCGTCATCACGGTCAACCAGTCTCACATCCGATTTAAATTGGACACTGGCGCGTCTGCGAACCTCATATCACAGTCAGACCTCGACAGCATCTGACACCAACCTAGCATTCTTCCGCCAGCCTGCCAGCTCCTTGACTACAACGGTAATGCCATAGCTGCCAGTGGGTCGTGTCAGCTAAGTGTCTCTCACAAGGCAATCAAGGCGACATTGAGATTCGAGATCGTCCGGCCTGACAAGGCTACCTGCTCGGTGCTCCTGCATGCAAACTCCTAAATCTGGTACAGCGAGTTCATGCCATGTCCTCGGCACCGGCGACAGCTTCGCCCAATGCGAATCTCCAAGCTCAGATAGAAGACATTCTCACACAATACCACAGTGTGTTTGATGGGATGGGCATGCTCCCATATCGCTACAAGATATTGCTCAAGCCGAATGCCACCCCAGTCATCCATGCACCACGCCGGGTGCCGGCTCCCCTCAAGGATCGTCTGAAAACGCAGCTACGAGAGCTCCAAGACCAGGGCATCATCTCAAAGGTCACGGAACCCACAGACTGGGTCAGCTCCATGGTCTGCGTCAAGAAACCCTCTGGCGAACTCCGCATTTGCATTGATCCCAAAGACCTGAATCGCAACATCATGTGAAAGCTTTACCCAATCCCGAAGCGTGAAGAATTGACCTGTGAGATGGCTCATGCCAAATTCTTTACCAAGCTGGACGCCTCCCGTGGCTTCTGGCAAATTCAGCTGGACGAGTCCAGTCGGAAGCTGTGCACTTTTAACACTCCGTTCGGCAGGTATTGCTACAACACATGCCTTTTGGTATCATATCAGCTGCCAAAGTATTTCATCGCATAATGGAGCAAATGATGGAGGGCATCGAGGGGGTGCAAGTCTTATGTGGATGACGTGATCATCTGGTCCACGACGCCCGAGGATCACATTGCTCGCCTCAAACAGGTTTTCCAGAGGATTCATGAAAATGGCCTCCAGCTCAACAGGGCCAAATGCTCGTTTGGGCGGTGCGCTATCAAGTTTTTAGGTACGAAATCTTACAACACTAGGTTAAAGTCCAACAGGTTTGTTTCGATGTCACTAGCTTTCGGAGCGCTGCTCCTTCCTCAGGTGAATGAAGAGGTCTGCTCCAGAAACACATATATAGACAAATTCAAAGATGCCAAACAATGCTAGGAATGCGACCATTAGCAGGTGATTAAATCCTTACAGATCCAGAGATGGGGTAACCCCAGGTTAAAGAGGTGTGAATTGTGTCAAGCCAGGACAGTTGGTAGGATTTCACAGGCCAGATGGTGGGGGATGAATGTAATGCGACATGAATCCCAGGACCCGGTTGAGGCCGCACTCATGTGTGCGGAACTTGGCTATAAGTTTCTGCTCGGCGATTCTGCGTTGTCGCGGGTCCTGAAGGCCGCCTTGGAGAACGCTTTCCCGGAGATCAGAGGCTGAATGCCCTTGACTGCTGAAGTGTTCCCCGACTGGAAGGGAACATTCCTGCCTGGTGATTGTTGCGCGATGTCCGTTCATTCGTTGTCGCAGCGTCTGCATGGTCTCGCCAATGTACCACGCTTCGGGACATCCTTTCCTGCAGCGTATGAGGTAGACAACGTTGGCCGAGTCGCACGAGTATGTACCGCGTACCTGGTGGGTGGTGTTCTCACGTGTAATAGTGGTATCCATGTCGATGATCTGGCACGTCTTGCAGAGATTGCCATGACAGGGTTGTGTGGTGTCGTGGTCACTGTTCTGAAGACTGGGTAGTTTGCTGCAAACAATGGTTCGTTTGAGGTTGCGCGGTTGTTTGAAGGCAAGTAGTGGGGGTGTGGGGATGACCTTGGCAAGATGTTCATCGTCATCAATGACGTGTTGAAGGCTGTGAAGAAGATGACGTAGTTTCTCCGCTCCGGGGAAGTACTGGACGACGAAGGGTATTCTGTCGGTTGTGTCCCATGTTTGTCTTCTGAGGAGGTCGGTGCGGCTTTTCGCTGTGGCCGTTGGAACTGTCGATCGATGAGTCGAGTGCCATATCCCGTTCGTACGAGGGCATCTTTCAACGTCTGTAGATGTCTGTTACGCTCCTCCTCGTCTGAACAGATCCTGTGTATACGGAGCGCTTGTCCATAGGGGATGGCTTCTTTAATGTGTTTAGGGTGGAAGCTGGAGAAGTGGAGCATCATGAGGTTATCTGTGGGTTTGCGGTAAAGCGAAGTGCTGAGGTGACCGTCGTTGATGGAGACGAGTGTGTCCAAGAATGCGACCGATTTTGGAGAGTAGTCCATGGTGAGTCTGATGGTTGGATGGAACTTATTAATGTCATCGTGTAGTTGTTTCAGTGATTCTTCGCCGTGGGTCCAAAGGAAAAAAATGTCATCGATGTATCTGGTGTATAACGTCGGTTGAAGGTCCTGTTCAGTGAGTAGGTCTTGTTCAAACTTGTGCATAAAGATGTTGGCGTATTGGGGTGGGAATTTGGTCCCCATGGCTGTTCCGTGCGTCTGGATGAAGAACTTGTTGTCGAAGGTGAAGACGTTGTGATCCAGAATGAAGCGGATGAGTTGCAGAATTGCGCCTGGAGATTGGCAGTTGTCGGTGTTGAGTACTGAGGCTGTTGCAGCAATGCCGTCGTCATGGGGGATGCTGGTGTAGAGTGCCGAGACGTCCATTGTGACGAGGAATGTTCCTGGTTCAACTTGTCCATGGGTGCTGAGTTTCTGTAGGAAGTCCGTCGTGTCGCGACAGAAGCTGGGTGTACCTTGTACGATGGGTTTCAAGATGCCCTCGATGTAGCCAGAGAGGTTCTCACACAGGGTCCCATTGCCTGAAACGATAGGGCGGCCTGGTGTGTTGGCCTTATGTATTTTCGGGAGGCAGTAGAGATCTCCAATGCGGGGAGTACGTGGGATGAGAGCACGTAGGGTGCTCTGAAGATCTGGATCCAAGGTCTTGATCAGTCTGTTAAGTTGGCGGATGTGTTCCTTGGTTGGATCTGCGGGTAACTGTCTGTAGTGTTCTTGGTTGTTCAGTTGTCGGTATACTTCTTTGCAGTAGTCCGTTCTGTTCAGTACGACAGTGGCCCCCCCTTTGTCTGCTGGTTTGATGACGATGCTGCGGTTGGTCTTGAGAGGCGGATGGCATTGCGTTGTGCTTGGGTGACGTTCGGGGCTGTCTTGTGAATGCGACTGATGAATCTGGCATTGACGCGACTCCTGACGGCTTGAGCATACATGTCGAGTCTAGGGCAGCGGCCTTCCGGAGGGGTCCAATTCGACTCTTTCCTCTTCGGTTGCCGCACCGCAGATCTCTCGGTCTGCTGTTCTGGTTCATTGGTAGTCTGCTTGGGTTCGCTGTTGGCCTCTTGGGGTCTGTTCATTCACCTGAGGAAGGAGCAGCGCTCCGAAAGCTAGTGACATCGAAACAAACCTGTTGGACTTTAACCTGGTGTTGTAAGATTTCGTACTGTGCTCACCCCAGTCCAACGCCGGCATCTCCACATCAAGTTTTTAGGTGACCACATTTCACAGCAAGGTGTGAAACCTGACGCCGACAAGGTGCTGGCAATCAATGTCATGAAGACACCAGAGGACAAAAAGGCGGTCCTCCGTTTCCTCAGGATGGTAAGTTTTCTCGGAAAATTCATTCCCAACATGGCATCCCACACCACGGCCCTCCGGCACCTCGTTAAAAAGTCGACAGTGTTCCAGTGACTTCCCGCACATCAAGCGGAGTGGCTTGAGCTGAAGGCGAAGCTCACCACAGTCCCAGTGCTGGTGTTCTTTGACCCAACCAAGGATACCAAGATATCCACAGACGCAAGCCAGGACGGCATTGGGGCGGTGCTCCTCCAGCGAGACGATTCCTCGTCCTGAGCTCCAGTGACATATTCCTCCAGGGCCATGACTCCAACCGAACAACGGTATGCCCAGATCGAAAAAGACTGTCTGGGTCTCCTGACAGGAATAGTCACGTTTCATGACTACATATACGGTCTGCCAAAGTTCACGGTGGAAACAGACCACAGACCTTTAGTCCACATAATCCAGAAGGATTTAAATGACATGACACCTCGGCTGCAGCGAATTCTTCTTTGTCTCCACCGATACGACTTTGAACTCATCTACACACCGGGCAAGGAGCTGATCGTCATGGATGCCCTATCCGGATCCATCACCATGCCATGTGAACCAGGCGACTTAATTCGCCACATCGAGGCACAGGTGCAGTTGTGTGCCAGCAACCTCCCAGCCACTGATGAACGGGTTGTCCAGATACGTGAAAAAACTGCCAAAGATCCTCTATTGCAGCGCGTGATGCAGCATCTTGCCCATGGCTGGCAAAAGGGGCAGTGCACCCAGTTCTTCAACGTTAAGGACGAGTTAACGGTTGTCGAGGGGATCCTTCTTAAACTAGATAGAATTGTCATTCCCCAAAGCATGCAAGCCATGGTGCTCGGACAGATCCATGAGGGTCACCTTGGGGTCGTAAAATGTCGATGCAGAGCTCGGCAGGCAGTCTACTGGCCTGGCATCAGCCAGGACATTGCCAACACGGTCCTCAACTGCACAACATGCCAAAAGTTTTAACCAACTCAGCCCAAGGAAACACTGCAACAGCACGAGATCGTGACTTCTCCGTGGTCCAAGGTGGGGATAGATCTCTTTCATGCAAATGGGCGTGATTACGTGCTCTTGGTCGACTACTTCTCCAGCGACCCGGAAGTGGTGAAACTGTCGGAACTCACGTCCAAGTCAGTGATTAAAGCCTGCAAAGAGACGTTTGCCAGGCACGGCATACCACTCACAGTAATGAGTGACAACGGCCCATGTTTCTACAGCCAAAAGTGGTCCGACTTTGCACGATCCTACCACTTCAGTCACATCACATCCAGTCCTCATAACGCAATCAAACGGGAAGGCCGAAAAGGGGTCCATATTGTCAAGCGGTTGCTGTGCAAGGCTGCAGACTCAGCCTCGGACTTCAACCTGGCGCTGTTGGCATACAGGGCAACCCCTCTGTCGACTGGTTTGTCTCCGGCGCAGCTGCTCATGAACCGCAACCTGAGGCCGACTGTCCCAGCCATCCATGTTCCAGACCTTGACCGCCTCACGGTGCTGCATAAAGTGCAGCAATCCAGGGACCAGCAGAAGATCACGTATGATGCTCATGCTAAGGATCTACCCGCGCTGGCTCCAGACGATGTGGTTTGCGTCCAGTTGCCTGAAGGAGGTTGGTCAGCCCCAGCTATTGTCGTCAGGCACGCTGCCACCAGGTCCTTTGTTGCCCAAATGGCTGATGGCTCCATTCTATGGCGCAACAGGGGGGCGCTACGAAAAGTTCCCTGCCCACCGCCTGGCCGCTCTTCTCCGCATGTCATCATGCCTCCTCCGGACATCTCACACCACGAGGCCACCGATCTGGCAGCTATCCCGCTCTCCATGAGGCCACTGACATGGCAGCAATCCCGCCTGTCCAAGTGCCGGCGTCCCCCCCTCCACCTCTGAGGCGATCAACAAGAATTTGTCGCCCGCCACAAAGACTGAATCTATAGACTCAAATCTTGTAAATTTTGTTCAGTTTGCTCTGTATCTGCACGATAGACACCTTCCCATGTACATATGTTCATTCACTCACCACTTGTATATAATCATGCATGTATATAAATCGCCACGTTCCAAAATTTACTTCAAAAAGGGGAGATGTCATAATATCCACTCATGTATATAATGAGATGCAGACAGGCAGTGATTGACACACAGGATAGCCAATGAACACACACGACACATAACAACCAATTACAAGACAGGACACCACCACTATAAAGCACACAGGGCATTAAGACTCTCCCTCTCTCTACAGGACACAGCTACTGAGATAGTAAGAGTGCACAAGCCAGTGAGCACTATCACCATGAGGTAGAGAGTTAGTCTGGTCAAGCCAGTAGGAGGTTATCAGTTAGATTGATAGAGTGTCAACTCACAGCAGACTATGTACAGCAATCAGGAAGTTCAATAAAACAGTGTTGGACCATCTCCTGTGTCAGAAGCCTGTTTCTAGTTTCACTGCATCCAGTTGCAGTCAACGTTGAACCAACTTACTTAACACATTAAAACCTAAGCAGTCATAGTGCAACATCAGCCATAACAAAATCTTCCAGCTCCACTGACAGAACAAATATCCATTTCCATTTCAAAGCGGATGTGTTGGGGGTGCGGGGGTGGGGGGGGGGGGGGGGGGGGGGGTGGGGGGGGGGGGGTTGCAGGCCCTTTTTTTCTACCTTCAGAAGCAGTTTAAAAAAACAGCCAGATCTGCCAGCTTCATTAAATCAGTCAAAAGGTTGAACTCAGTCAGCATTTGTTTCATACATTATAGTATTTTCTCCATTGGGAAAGTACTGCAATTCATCTGAACAATTATACAAAGCTGGTCAATGTAAGGACCTACATATCTTTAAAGGACAGAACCCTATGATGTATCAGTGCAGTAAAAGACATCAACATTACAATAAGGCACCCAATAAGGACATTTGAAGGTGCCAAACATTTTACATGAACCTTTCAGAAATATTTTAGATCCCTCAGAAAGCTTTCTATTCTCTTCATAAGCTCTGAAACCTGATATGCTTTAAGTGGGCTTCAAAATACCCCGCACCACCAGGCGGAAATGATGCACAGGAGTAAACAGTGCATCTAAATTGTGGGGTGTATGTGTGTGTTTTGCACACTAGGCATTCCTTCCTCACAAAACGGCCAGCGGAAGATGGCGTAGGGTGGTGAATGCAGAGGAAAACTGGGTTCCATCTAAGCCAAAATCCAAGTGCAGCCATTTGTGCAATGAAACACACCACACCTCTGCACCCAGACACCAATTCGGCCCTGGGATTCATTGTTAGACTTGTGTGTTTTATGTGGCAGAGAATAGACTCTGATAGAGTCAAGTTTGTGAGAGATTCAATCTACTACATAACCATCTACATAAATAAAGCTGCTGGTCAAAAGGCGAAATGGCATCAATGAAATCCTTCAGGAACAATATAAAACTGAGGTCCCCTCAGGTTGTCCTAGTGGCTCAGGTCCACGTTAACAATCTTGTTGCACTACAGACTGTGAGAATGTGGGACTCACTGAGAGTCATTAAACTAAATAATATTGGCGCATTTGAGGAAAAGAAATGAGGGAATAAAAGCAGATTTGAATGAGATGAAGTCAGGTGGCAGGAGGTTCGAGTGGAGGATAAGTACTAAATGGTTTGTTTCACTGCCATACACTCTCTGCAAATAGATTGCCAGAACAAATTGAAGTTGCTCAGTGATATGTGTCCAGATCAGTGGTGGGCAATCTGAGGTCCGGGGGCCACATGCAGACCATCTGGGTCCTGAGTGCGGTCCACTAGACATTGTCCATGCACAGGGTCGCCATATTCTGCTGGTTTCCTTCTGTGTAGTTTTTTCCCTACCGATACGACTGAAGTGATCCGCACATAAAGCAAGGGCAAGTGAAGTGAGATGCATGCTGATTGTTCACAACAGTTACTGTGAGAGCTGTGCGCTCCGTCTGCGTCCAAAGTGTAAATATTTCTTTGTTTTTATCATTTAAAGTTGATGACAGTTGTATTAATATATGAATGATTAAGCATTTTCTATAACTCATTATTAAATATTTGCCATGTATTAAATATATTTAGACCATAGGACCATAAGACCAAAGACCATAAGACATAGGAGCAGAATTAGGGCATTCAGCCCATCGAGTCTGCTCCGCCATTCAATCCATGGCTGATATTTTTCTCAACCCCATTCTCCTGCCTTCTCTCCGTAACCCCTGATCTCCTTTTTAATCAAGAACCTATCTATCTCTGTCTTAAAGACACTCAGTGATTTGGCCTCCACTGCCTTCTGCGGCAAAGAATTCCACAGATTCACCACCCTCTGGCTGAAGGAATTCTTCCTTATCTCAGTTTTAAAGGATCGTCCCTTCAGTCTGAGACTGTGCCCTCGGGTTCTAGTCTTTCCTATGAGTTCAAACATCCTCTCCGCGTCCACTCCATCCAGGCCTCTCAGTTTCCTGTAAGTTTCAATAAGATCCCCCCTCATCCTTGTAACCTCCCAATGAGTACAGACCCAGAGTCCTCAACCACTCCTCATGTGAGGAGAATCATGAACTAGGACTCCTAAGTCCCTTTGTGCTTCTGATTTTCTAAGTCTTTTCCCATTTAGAAAATAGTCTATGCCTCCATTCTTCCTACCAAAGTGCATAACCTCACACTTTTCCACATTGTATTCCATCAGCCACTTCTTTGTCCACTCCCCGAACCTGTCCAAGTCCTTCTGCAGCCCCTCTGCTTTGTCAATACTACCTGTCCATCTGCATATCTTTGTATCATCTGCAAGTTTAGCAACAGTGCCTTCAGTTCCTTCTTCCAGATCATTAATGTATATTGTGAAACATTGTGGTCCCAGCACAGACCCCTGAGGCAAACCACTAGTCACCGGCTGCCATCCTGAAAAAGACCCCTTTATCCCCACTCTCTGCACCAGTCAGCCAACCCTCTATCGATGCCAGTACTTACCCGTAACACCATGGGCTCTTCACCTATTTAACAGTCTCCTATATCACACCTTATCAAAGGCCTTCTGGAAATCGAAATAGATCACATCCACTGGTTCTCCTTTGTCTAACTTCCTTGTTACATGCACAAAGAATTCTAATAGATTGTCAGGCATTTTTTTATTTTTAAAATACATTTAGAGTATTATTTTTTTTCTATTTAAGGGGCAATTTAGCGTGGCCAATCCACCTAACCAGCATATCTTTGGGTTGTGGGGGTGAAACCCACGTGGATACGAGGAGAATGTGCAAACTTCACACGGACATGATGTCCCCATGCTGACTCAGTCCTATTTTACCATGCACTTCCAAGTACTTTGCAATTTCATCTTTAATAATGGACTCCAAAATCTTACCAATGACCAAAGTCAGGCTAACTGGCCTATAATTCCGTGTCTCCCTTCTTAAGCAGGGGTGTGACATTAGCCATTTTCCAGTCCTCTGGGATCCTTCCTGCTTCCAGTGATTCCTGAAAGATCACCACTAATGCATCCACAATCTCCTCAGCTATCTCCTTTAGAACTCTGGGGTGTAGTCCATCCGATCCAGGTGACTTATCCACCTTCAGACCTTTCAGTTTCCCCAGAACCTTCTCTGTGCTAATGGCCACTGCGCTCACCTCTGCCCCCCGATTCTCCTGAATTTCTGCTATCCCACTGGTGTCTTCCATCATGAAGACTGGTGGAAAATAACTATTCAGTTCCTCTGCCATTTCTTTGTTTCCTGTTACTTCTTCTCCAGCCTTATTTTCCAGTGGTCCAATGTCTGTTCTTGTCTCTTTCTCACCTTTTATATATTGAAAAATTCTCTTGCTATCTTCTTTTATATTACGAGCTAGCTTATGCTCATATTTCATCTTTTCCCCCATTATTGCTTTTTTAGTTGTCCTCTGCTCGCTTTTAAAGGCTTCTCAATCCTCTGGCTTCCCACAAATCCTCGCCAACTTGTATGCTTTTTCTTTTGCTTTTGTGCTGTTTTTGACTTCCCTCGTCAGCCATGGATGCCTTGTCCTGCCCTTATCATGTTTCCTCCTCCTTGGGATGAATTTCTGTTGCGCCTCCAGAATAACCCCCAAAAACTCCTGCCATTGCTGTTCCACTGTCTTTCCTGCTAGGCTCCTTTTCCAATCAACTCTGGCCAGCTCCTCCCTCATGTCTTTGTAGTTAGCCATATTTATTTTTTATTTTTATTTATTTAATTTTTAATATAAATTTAGATTGCCCAATTCATTTTTCCCAATTAAGGGGCAATTTAGCGTGGCCAATTGACCTACCCTGCACATCTTTGGGTTGTGGAGGCGAAACCCACGCAAACACGGGGAGAATGTGCAAACTCCACACGGACAGTGACCCAGAGCCGGGATCAAACCTGGGGCATCAGCGCCGTGAGGCAGCAATGCTAACCACTGTGCCGCCTGTAGTTACCCTTATTTAATTGTAATACCGTTACATCTGATTGCAGCTTTCCTTTTCAAACTGCGGGGTAAATTCTATCATATTGTGGTCACTGCTCCCTAAAGGTTCCTTCACCTTAAGTTCCCTAATCACACTTCCGGCTGCGGTGAGGATGAGCTAGCCGCACGTTTCGGCGGCTCCAGCTCCGACGGACCTTCGGGCTCTTTTAAGAGCTCCAACGGGGATTTTTTCGGCCGAGCAACCCGGTGTGGGGTGTGTGGGAAGGGAGTCCCCCCCGAACAACGACGAAGGAAAAAACCGGCGGCGGCGGCTGCAGCCTGAAGAATCTTCGACCATAAGGTCAGAGGGAGTGGAAGACAAAATGGCGGCGGAGAAATCGCAGGCGACATGGGGGCCTGAGCAGGACGAGGTCGTGAGACGGTGCGTGGACCTGCTGAAGAGGGAGGTACTGACCCCGATGCTACAGGCAATTGAGGGGCTTAAGGAGACTTTAAAGACCCAGGAGACTGAGCTTCGCGTGGTGGAGCAGAAGGTGTCAGGTATTGAGGACGAGGTCCTGGGCCTGGCGGTTCAGACTCAGACGCACGAGGCACTTCATAAAAAGTGTGCTGAAAGGATCGAGGCCCTTGAAAACGGAGCGCGAAGGAAGAACCTTAGGATACTAGGTCTCCCTGAGGGTGTGGAAGGAGTGGACTGTGGAGCGTACGCAAGTACGATGCTGAGCTCACTGATGGGTGCTGAGGCCCCTGCGGGCCCCATGGAGTTGGAGTGGGCAGGTCGGATCCCGGCGAGAAGACCAAAAGCGGGAGAACCACCGAGGGCGATAATCGTGCGATTCTACCGCCTTAAGGTCAGAGAAGAGGTCCTGAGATGGGCTAAAAAGGTGCGGAGTAGCAGATGGGAGAATGCGGTGGTACGGATATACCAGGATTGGAGTGCGGAGGTGGCAAGAAGGAGGGCGAGCTACAACCGAGCCAAAGAGGTTTTGCACAAAAAGGTGAAGTTTGGGATGCTGCAGCCGGCAAGACTATGGGTCACGTATCAGGAGAGACACTATTACTTCGAGACGGCGGAGGAAGCATGGACCTTTATTCAAGAAGAGAAACTGGACCGGAACTGAGGGACTGATGCTGCAGGGAATTGTTATTGTTATTGTTTTGTTAATGTTATGGTGAAAGTTAATCGAGAAGTAAACAGGGAAGGGGGGAGACACTGGGGAAATGTGGGCGCCGGTGAGGGGGGAAAGACGGGACATAGTCAGAGAATGGGGAAGGGGAGGGGGAGGGGAAAGGGAGCTGCGCCATAAGAGGCGGGTCAGGTAAAGGGATGTTCCCGCGCCAGAAAGAATAAGGCGGGAAAACAGGCGCAAGGCGGATGGGAGTTCCCTCACACCCGGGGGGTCGAGGAGTGAGCAGGAGTAGCCGGGGTCAGTTGAAGTCAGCTGACTTACGGAAGCGATATGGGGGGAGCAATCAAGCTAGATAGGGATCTAGTGGGGGAGGGGGGGGGACAACTGGGTTGCTGCTGCGGAAATCCAAAAGGGAATGGCTAAAGAGTGGGTGGTCGGGGACGGTGTGCGACGCTGGGGGAGCGAGCGGGAGCGCGGAGGCGGGATATGGGGCTGGCCTAGAGAAGGTAATGGCTAGTCGACACTGGAGGGGGGCAGGTAGCCCCCTAGTGAGGCTGATCACGTGGAATGTGAGAGGCCTGAATGGACCGATAAAAAGGGCCCGAGCGATCGCGCATTTGAAAGGACTAAGGGCAGACATGGCTATGCTCCAAGAGACGCACCTAAAGGTGACGGACCAAGATAGGCTAAGGAAAGGATGGGTGGGACAGGTGTTCCACTCAGGACTGGACGCAAAGAACAGAGGGGTGGCCATTTTGGTGGGGAAACGGGTAGCATTTGAAGCAAAGAACATCGTAGCAGATAGCGGAGGTAGATATGTAATGGCGAGTGGTAGGCTGGAGGGAATGGAGGTCGTGTTGGTTAATGTGTATGCCCCAAATTGGGACGATGCGGGATTCATGAGACGGATGCTGGAGCGTATACCGGACCTGGAGGCAGGAAATTTGATTTTAGGAGGGGACTTCAATACGGTGCTGGACCCGGGGCTAGATAGATCCAGCTCAAGGACCGGAAGAAGGCCGGCAGCGGCCAAGGTACTTAAGGGGTTTATGGACCAAATGGGGGGAGTGGATCCATGGCGATTTCTAAGACCTAGGGCTAGGGAGTATTCCTTCTTCTCCCATGTCCATAAAGTGTACTCCCGGATAGATTTTTTTGTTTTAGGAAGGTCGTTGATCTCTAGGGTGGAAGAAGCTGAATACTCAGCCATAGCGGTTTCGGATCATGCCCCATATTGGGTGGACCTGGAAGTAGGAGAGGACAGGGAGCAGAGAACACTCTGGCGATTGGATGTGGGACTGATGGCGGATGAGGGAGTGTGTGCAAGAGTGAGGGGGTGTATTGAGAGATACCTGGAGGTCAATGACGACGGCGAGGTCCCTGTGGGAGTGGTCTGGGAAGCACTAAAAGCGGTGGTCAGAGGAGAGCTGATCTCTATTGGGGCCCACAAAAGGAAAACAGAGGCCAAGGAAAGGGATAGATTACTGGGGGAAATTTTAAGGGTGGACAGGGAATTTGCAGAGACCCCGGAGGAGGAGCTGTACAGGGAGAGGAGACAACTCCAGACCGAGTTTGACCTTCTGACCACCAGAAAGGCGGAGGTACTGTGGAGGAAGGCACAGGGGAGGAGGTACGAATATGGGGAAAAGGCTAGTCGCCTGTTGGCGCGCCAACTGCGAAAGAGGGCAGCAGCGAGGGAGATAGTAGGAATTAGGGATGAAAGGGGAGACACTGTGCGAAGGCCAGGAAAGATAAATGAGGTGTTTAAGACCTTTTATGAGGAACTGTATAGGTCTCAACCCCCAGGGGGAGAGGAGGGGATGCGGCGGTTCCTGGGCCAATTGAGGTTCCCGAAAGTGGAGGAGCGGGAGGTGGCAGGCCTGGGGGCGCCGATTGAGGTGGGTGAGGTTATTAAGGGACTGGGAAGCATGCAGGCAGGGAAGGCTCCGGGGCCGGATGGGTTCCCGGTGGAATACTACAGAAAATATGCGGACTTGTTGGCCCCGTTGATGGCGAGGACGTTCAATGAGGCCAGGGAAGGGGGGACTCTACCCCCGACGATATCGGAGGCGACGATATCGCTAATTTTGAAGAGAGACAAAGAACCGTTGCAGTGCGGGTCCTATAGACCTATTTCACTATTGAACGTGGACGCCAAGTTGCTGGCAAAGGTACTGGCATCGAGGATAGAGGACTGTGTCCCGGGGGTGGTGCACGAAGACCAGACAGGGTTCGTAAAAGGGAGACAACTGAATGTTAACGTGCGACGACTATTAGGGGTGATAATGATGCCCCCAGTGGAGGGGGAGGCAGAGATAGTGGCGGCAATGGACGCAGAGAAGGCATTTGATAGGGTGGAGTGGGAGTATCTATGGGAAGTGTTAAGGAGGTTTGGGTTTGGGAACGGGTTTATTCGCTGGGTTAGACTTCTTTATGGGGCACCAACGGCAAGTGTAGTTACAGGTCGACATAGATCGGAGTATTTCCGATTATATAGGGGAACAAGACAGGGATGCCCGCTGTCTCCATTGTTGTTTGCGTTGGCAATTGAACCTCTGGCCATGGCGTTGAGAGACTCCAGGAAATGGAGAGGGGTGATTAGAGGGGGAGAAGAACATCGAGTCTCCTTATACGCGGATGACCTATTGCAATACGTATCGGACCCAGCGGGGGGGATGATAGAGGTTATGCGAATTTTGAGGAGGTTCGGGGAATTCTCGGGGTATAGGCTAAACATGGGGAAGAGTGAATTATTTGTGATACATCCAGGGGACCAGAGTAGAGAGATAGAAGGCTTACCGCTAAGGAAAGTGGAAAGAAACTTCCGATACCTGGGGATTCAGATCGCTAGGAGCTGGGGAACCTTGCACAGACTTAATTTGACACGGCTGGTTGAACAAATGGAGGAGGACTTCAAGAGGTGGGACATGCAGCCTTTATCGCTGGCGGGCAGGGTGCAAGCAATTAAGATGATGGTCCTCCCGAGGTTCTTATTTGTATTTCAATGTCTCCCTATATTAATCACCAAGACCTTTTTTAATAAAATAGATAGGAGCATCACGAGCTTTGTGTGGGCAGGGAAAGTTCCGAGAGTAAGGAGGGGGTTCCTTCAGCGTAGTAGGGATAGAGGATTGGCACTACCGAACTTGGGCGATTACTATTGGGCCGCCAATGTGGCAATGATACGTAGATGGATGATGGAGGGTGAGGGAGCGGCGTGGAAAAGACTGGAGAGAAAGTCCTGTAAAGGGACGAGTTTAGAGGCGCTGGTGACGGCACCGCTACCGCTCTCACCTAAAAAGTTTACCACGAACCCGGTGGTGGCGGCAACACTGAACATATGGGGACAGTGGAGGCGACAGAGAGGGGTGCGGGGAGCCCTGGTGGGGTCCCCAATCAGGAACAACCATAGGTTCGCCCCAGGAAGAATGGATGGAGGATTTCAGAGCTGGTACCAGTTGGGAATTAGGAAGGTGGGAGATTTATTCATAGATGGGACTTTTGCGAGCTTGGGAGCATTGGAGGAAAAGTATAAGTTACCCCGGGGAAATTTCTTGAGATATATGCAGGTGAGGGCGTTTACTAGACAACAGGTGAGGGAATTTCCGTTGCTCCCGACACAGGGGATACAGGACAGGGTGCTTTCAGGGGTGTGGGTCGGAGAGGGCAAGGTGTCAGAGATTTACAGAGAGATGAGGGAAGAGGGGGAGGAGTCGGTGGGAGAACTAAAGGGAAAGTGGGAAGAAGAATTAGGGGAGGAGATAGAAGAGGGTATGTGGGCTGATGCCCTAAGCAGGGTAAACTCCTCTTCCTCATGCGCCAGGCTTAGCCTGATTCAATTTAAGGTGCTACATAGAGCACACATAACGGGGGCAAGATTGAGCAGGTTCTTTGGAGTGGAGAACAGATGTGGGAGGTGTGACGGGAGCCCGGCAAACCACGCACATATGTTTTGGGCGTGCCCGGCAATGGAAGGATATTGGAAGGGAGTGACGGGAGTGATCTCGCAGGTGGTGAATGCCCGGGTCAAACCAAGCTGGGGGTTAGCTCTATTTGGAGTTGCGGAAGAGCCGGGAGTGCAGGAGGCGAAAGAGGCCGATGTCGTGGCCTTTGCGTCCCTAGTAGCCCGGCGCAGGATCCTACTTATGTGGAAGGAGGCAAAACCCCCCGGACTGGAGGCCTGGGTAAATGATATGGCGGGGTTTATTAAACTGGACCAGATAAAGTTTGCCCTGAGAGGATCGGCTCAAGGGTTCACCAGGCGGTGGCAGCCATTTCTCGACTACCTAGGGGAACGTTAGAGGGAAGACAGATGACCAGCAGCAGCAACCCAGGGGGAAGGGGGGGGGGGAGGGGGAGGGGGGGGGGGGGGGTTAGTTTAGTATAGGTCAATAGATAATGGGGTTTTGTTACTTGTGTATTGTTAAAAATTTCTATTTTGTTATCGTTCCGTTTGTTAGTAAGAGGGAAATATGTTGCTTAGAAAAAATTTTCAATAAAATATATATTTTTTAAAAAAGTTCCCTAATCAAGCCTGCCTCATTACACATCACCAAATCCAGAACTGCCTGTACCCTAGTAGGCTCTGTTCCCTAGTAGGCTCCAAAAAAACATCTCTTAGACATTCCACAAATTCCTTTTCTTGGGATGCACTACCAACCTGATTTTCCCAGTCCACCTGCACATTGAAGTCCCCCATGATTATTGTAATATTGCCTTTTTTACATGCCTTTTCTATCTCCTGATTTATTTCCTGCCCCACATCCTGACTACTGTTAGGGGGCCTGTACATAACTCCCATCGGGGTCTTTTTACGTTTGCGATTCCTCAACTCTACCCACAGAGATTCTATGCCTTCTGATCCTACATCGGTCCTTGCTATCGATTTAACTTCATTCCTTATGAACAATGCAACCCTTTGCCCATCTGCCTGTCCTTTCGATAGGACACATTCTTGTATATTTAGATCCCAGCCCTGATCCCCTTGCAGCCACGTCTCTGTGATGCCTACAACATCGTACCGGCCAATTTCAATGTGCGCAACAAGCTCATTTACCTTGTTCCGTATACTGCGCGCATTTAGGTACAACACCCTCAGTCCTGCATTGACTGCCTCCCCTCTCCCACTTGTCACCTATTTTGCTCTGCCTGAGGGTGATGTTGTTCTCTTATTTTGGTTCCCCATTTCCCCTTCAGTTATTACACCTTCTCAGCTATGCTGACCATTAACATTGTACAGTAACAGGCAGGGAGAATTGGGTCAGACAAGTGGGGTAGGCACATAATGGTGAGTGGGAAGCTGGAGGGGGTGCGGGTGGTATTCGTGAACATATATGCTCCGAATTGGGACAATGTGGAATTTATGAGGCGGGTGTTAGGTAAAATCCTAGACTTCGAGTCACATAACCTGATCATGGGCGGGGACTTCAATACAGTTATTGATCCGGAATTGGACCGGTCAAAATCCAGGACAGGGAGGAGGCCGGCTGTGGCAAAGGAATTGAAGAGGTTTATGGACCAGATAGGGGGGAGTAGACCCATGGAAGTTTGCACGGCCAAAGGCGAAGGAGTTTTCTTTTTTCTCCCATATCCACAAGGTATACTCTCGCATCGACTTTTTTGTTCTGAGCAGGACTCTAATACCAGGGGTGGTGGATATTGAGTACTCGGCAATTGCAGTGTCGGATCATGCCCCACATTGGGTGGATCTACGGGTTAGTGTGGAGAGAGGACAACGCCCGCTGTGGAGACTGGATGTGGGGTTGCTGGTGGACGAAGCGATCTGTGGGCGGGTGATCAAGTCCATCCAGAACTACCTGGAAACAAATGATATGGGGGAGGTCTCTGCAGCAACGGTCTGGGAAGCTTTGAAGGCAGTGGTCAGAGGGGAATTAATCTCGATGCGGGCCCACAGAGAAAAGGCGGAACGGGCTGAGAGGGATAGGCTAGTGGAGGAGATACTCCAGGTGGATAGGAGATACTCGGAGGCCCCGGATGCGGGGCTACTGAGGGAGCAGCAGAGGTTACAGGCGGAGTTTGGGCTGTTGACTACAGGGAAAGCGGTGGAACAGTTGAGGAAGGCAAGGGGGATGATTTATAAGTACAGAGAAAAGGCAAGCAGAATGTTAGCGCACCAGCTCAGAAAAAAGAAGGCTCTCATGGAGATAGGGAGAGTAAAGAGTAGAGGTGGGAATACTGTCCTGGACCCAGTGGGGGTGAATGAGGTGTTTAAGGACTTTTACAGTAAATTATATGAGTCGGAACCTCCGGCTGTGGTGGAGGGGATGAGGCAGTTTTTGGATCAGTTGAGGTTTCCGAGGGTAGAAGAGGGTGGAAGGGCTGGGAGCCCCAATTGAGATTGAGGAAATATTCGAGGGGCTGGAAGGCATGCAGTCGGGCAAGGCCCCAGGGCCTGACGGCTACCCGGTGGAATTCTATAAGATGTTTTCAGAGATATTGAGCCCACTGCTGGTGAGGACATTTAATGAAGCAAGAGAGTAGGGAGTCCTCCCCCCAACAGCGTCGCAGGCCTCGATTTCATTGATCCTGAAATGGGAGAAGGATCCGGAGCCATGCGGGTCATACAGGCCGATTTCTCTACTGAATGTGGACGCCAAACTGCTGGCTAAGATACTGGCCACAAGGATAGAGGACTGTGGCCCGGGGCTGATCGGGGAAGACCAGACGGGATTTGTAAAGGGCAGGCAACTCAAGGCCAATATTCGAAGGCTTTTAAATGTAATTATGGTGCCCTCAGAAGGAGAGGAGGCTGAGGTGGTGGTAGCGATGGATGCGGAGAGGGCTTTTGATCGGGTGGAGTGGAATTACCTGTGGGAGGCGCTGGGAAGGTTTGGGTTTGGTGAGGGCTTTATTGATTGGGTGCGGTTGCTCTATCAGGCACCAGTAGCGAGTGTGCGTATGAACCGGGTGAGGTTGGGGTATTTTAAACTACACCGAGGGACGAGGCAAGGGTGCCCCATCTCCCCGTTACTGTTTGTTCTGGCCATAGAGCCATTGGCCATGGCGTTAAGAGCCTCTAGGAACTGGAAAGGGCTGGTTCGGGGTTGGGGGGGGGGGGGGGGAGGTGGCGGGAGCACCGGGTCTCGCTTTACACAGATGACCTGCTCTTGTATATTTCAGACCCGTTGGAGGGGATGGGGAAGTTATGCGGATCCTTGGGGAATTTGGCAATTTTCCAGGGTATAAATTGAACATGGGGTAAAGCGAGATGTTCGCGATCCAGACGAGAGAGCAGGAGAAGAGACTGGGAGAGCTGCCATTTAGAATGGTAGGAAAGAGCTTTCGGTATCTGGGAATCCAGGTGGCCCGGGAATGGGAGGCACTGCACAAGTTAAACCTATCCCGGCTGGTAGAACAAATGAAAGAGGACTTTAAGAGATGGGACATGCTCCCGCCATTACTGGCGGGGAGGGTACAGACCGTGAAAATGACGGTCCTCCCCAGATTTCTGTTTGTCTTTCAGTGTCTCCCCATCTTCATCCCAAAGGCCTTTTTCAAGCGGGTGAATAAGGTTATTTTGGGCTTTGTGTGGACGGATAAAACCCCGCAAGTGAAGAAAGTGTTGCTGGAGCGCAGTCGGGGGGAGGGGGGGTTTGGCGCTGTCGAACTTCTGCAATTACTACTGGGCAGCTAATATAGCCATGATTAGGAAGTGGGTAGTGGGGGAGGGGTCGGTATGGGAGCGGATGGAGGCGGCGTCATGCAAAGACACCAGTTTGGGAGCACTGATAACGGCACCTCTTCCGTTCTCGCTGGCCCGATTCTCCACAAGTCCGGTGGTGGTGGCGGCTCTGAGAATCTGGGGGCAATGGAGGAGATACAAGAGAGTAGAGGGAGCATCGGTTTGGATCCCGATTTATAATAATCATCGGTTTGTACCGGGGAGGCTGGTGGTGGGTTCCGGAGATGGCGAAGAGCAGGAATTAGGAGGATGGGAATCTATTTATAGACAGGAGCTTCCCCAGCTTGAAAGCCTTGGAGGATAAATTTGAATTGCCAGCAGGGAATGGTTTTAAGTATTTGCAGGTGCGAGACTTCCTGAGACAACAGGTTCCGGCCTTTCCGCTGCTGCCGCCACGAGGGATACAGGACAGAGTAGTCTCCAGTACCTGGGTAGGAGAGGGGAAGGTTTCAGATATTTACCAGGAGCTTTGGGATGCGGAGGAAACTCCGGTGGAGGAGTTTAAGGGCAAGTGATAGGACGAGCTAGGAGGAGAGATAGAGGCGGGTCTGTGGGCGGATACCCTAAGCAGGGTTAATACGTCCTCATCGTGCGCCAGGCTTAGCCTGATACAATTCAAGGTAGTCCACCGGGCACACATGATGGTGGCCCGGATGAGCAAGTTTTTCGGGGTAGAGGACAGGTGTGCGAGGTGCGCGGGAAGCCCAGCAAACTATGTCCACATGTTTTGGGCATGCCCGAAGCTTAGAGGGTTTTGGCTGGGTTTCGCTAAGGCAATGTCCACGGTACTCAAAACACGGGTGGTGCCGAGTCCGGAGGTGGCGATCTTTGGAGTGTCGGAAGAGCCGGGAGTTCAGGGGGGGAAAGAGGCTGAAGTCTTGGCCTTTACCTCCCTGGTAGCCCGGAGACGGATCTTGTTAATGTGGAGGGACACAAAGCCCCCCCCGAGTGTAGAGACCTGGGTTAGTGACATGGCTGGGTTTCTCAGTCTGGAGAAAATAAAGTTCGTCGTAAGAGGGTCAGTGGTCGGGTTCATCCGGAGTTGGCAGCCGTTCGTCGGCTTTCTCTGAGAAAATTAAACTGTCGGCGGAAGCAGAATTCTAAAGGGGGGAAGGGGGGAGAGGGCCGGATTATTGTTGTATGGTTGGGGTGTGTGAAGATTGGGATGGGAGGGGAAATGTTTATTGTACCATGTTTATGTCATTGTTATTATTATTATAAAAACTTGCAAATACCCTAACAAAATTTAAAAAAAAAAAGTGTACAGTAACCATTACTGGTCTTCATTGATTGTTGCTGACTCGGACTGGTGGACACTGACGAGTGATGATGTACATTGCCTGTTATCAGTGTACACTAACTTTGACCAATGCACACGAGAATTTGCGAGTAAGGAATAGGCTTAAATTCAACTTCAAATTACCATATTAATTTTTTGTCACTGACTTTAATATCAACATTGAGTCTACCTATTCGTAAGTATGAAGTCCAGGGTTGTTAATTAGTTTGGGTGCAAACTGCAATATACTATGAATGACATTCTTCGGTATTCTCAAGTAGCTTTCTTGTTACTTACGTTAAAAAAAAGGACCTCAAGATGACAATCTGAGTTGGCCATCATATAATGATAGTGTTATGGGCCAGGTTTGAGAGAACCGCAAAGTGTATCATGGAGTTCACCTGACCCACAACTTTTAATAGATTGTGGTTATGGGGAGCACATGGGCCTACTTTACAGGTGTAGTGGAACAGAGAGTTAAAGTACTTTTAAATTAAAACAATGTTTATTTATGAATCCAGTTAACCCTTTATAACCCCACAGTAAACATCTTAACAACTATCAACACCAATAAATCCTCCAAAGAATACAGTACTCTACAAGTAACTCTTATTCTTTCCTTGCAACATCCATAAGACAAAGAAAAACCTTTTTACAGAAAGACATCAGGTTTAACTTCTCCACAGAAACAGGTATTATTTTTAAATCACCAAAGGATCTGGAGACAGTCTTTAGATTGCAGAGAGAGAGACTAATACACCTTCTTGCTGTGACTGCAGCTATCCAGTTCTCAAATCGAAACTAAACACACACCCTGTAGCAGACAGCGCAAAGCGACGTAAAAGCAGACAGACAGACCAGCTCCACCCACACTCTGACATCACTGATAAACACCCATTCTTAAAGGTACATCCACTACAGCTATTTTATAACCACCCATTTCTTAAAGGTATTCTCACATGACAATAGGATAGATCCTTGTTAGCTCAGCATTCCATGCCTGGTTATGCTTATTATGACTAGTGCATTAAAACCTCGGCAATGATGAGTGAAAGCTCACCATGTTGTGTCATGAGACGTCAAATCCTTCCATGGCCTTGCTCTTTATCTCTGAAACCTCTTCCTGCCCTACAACCCTCCAAGAACTCTCCACTCCTCACACTATAACCTCTTGAGCACCTCCCCATTTGCTTTGTTCAATTGGCAGTCAAGCCTTCAGCTATCTGGGCCCTAAGCTCTGGAATTCCCTCCCTAAACCTCATAGACTGCACTTCTTTCTCCAGGTTTAAGATGCATTTAAAAATTGGCCACCTGCCTTAATGTCTCCTTGAATGTTTCGGTGTCAGTTTTTATCTGATTATGCAGCACCTTGGGATGCTTTGCTATATTAAAGGTTCTATATAAATGCAGCTGTTGTTATGCAATATCCAGAATATAGCTGGTGACTGAATGATTTGCTCAAAGAGGGTGAATTATTGAATGCTTGTTGTGGTAAGGCTTTTAGTAATGGTACATCAAGGGAGGGCAACAGCGAGGAGAAGGTGATCCTCGGGTATTTTGAACTAGAGTCACTTCATTTTGACTGGGTTCTTTTTCCTTCTCTCTTGGAGACATTGACATAAAACTGGTCCGAGCTTGATAAGTTTAGTTAACCCATCAGCATTTCATCCAAGTGGTCATCACAGGTGTGAACCTAGATAGAATGCGCCACTAACCATTTAACTGCAGAAGAGGCCTGTAGGACAGGCAGGCATGATAGTCAATTCAATCCGACAGGAGTTAATGGCGCACAATTAAGAGGGAGAGTTTTGACAGACATCCTGTCACAAAACACACCCCGAGTCAGTACTGGGGAGTGCTGCATTGTCAGAGGTGCATCTTTTGGATAAGACATTAAATCCAACACCATACCTCCTGCCAGTGCAAGGTGGACACACCCACCGATCTGTACATGTGCTCTTGGCCGTAAATGTGCAGAATCCTATTTTATCATTTGCAGGGTGCACAGTGCTGATTTGAAGTTGTTCACCCAGTTTATGCGCCCCAGGAGCGGTGGACATTCGAGTTGCGGCCTCCTCGCAGGGGTGGTTTCTGATCCCTGAAGTCAAGTTTCGGAGCACTGCACCAGGCAATCAGGGCATGGCTCTGTTGCTGCGTTTGTTTCATCCAGCATAGCACATTAAGCACCGGAAGGGCAGGCAGATAATGGAATATAGGATTAACTACACACCATGCCTTCCACACCACTGAGACATGCTGTTATGACAAGATGGTTTATTGGAAGAAAGCTTCCTTCTCAAAAGATTGGGCAGGATGGGGGGGGGGGGGGGGGAGGGGGGGGGGGGGGGAAGCAAGAAAAATGTTCAGGAAATCAAATTGGGATATAAAGAACTGCAGGACCCCTTGAGAGTTCCTGCTGCTGGCACTGTAATACTTGCAATTCCAGAACCAGTGATCACCGCACATGTTCCCCGCTGCACTGAGCCCCCTATAAATATGGTGGCTGTGCATGCAACTGTGCACGCCTAGCAGTGGCAGCAAACACAACCCAAACCCAAGGCCCCGTCTGGCCAAACATCCGGTGGCAAACTTGCGAAGAAGCGTAGGAAAGATATCCTCCGTGTCCTGGACAACACTTATCCCTCAACCAACATCACCCAAAAAATGGATTATCTGGTCATTGTCACATTGCTGTTTGTGGGAGCTTGCTGTGCATGAATTGTCCCTGCATTTCCTGCATTGTAACGGCAACCACCATGTCGATAAAACACTGCATTGGCCGTAAGGTGCAGTGGGACATCCTGAGGCAAAGGTGCTGATATAAATGCAAAACTTTCCTGAGTGTCACAGTCCGACACTGCTCCTCTCTCAAATTTAGCTTGCTGCAAAAGAAGGTCGGAAACAGTTTGTGGTGATGAAAACAACATGGTTGAATTGCCTTGTTGTATGTGACTACAGGTAGAGTTGGTTGGGATAGAGAGGGGTGGGATAGGTTAAAAGAAAAACTCTTTTATGTGACAGGTAATCAGACTAGAGACGCACCCATGCTGCCCACACCGGGCAGAGTCTTGGAAATGGTCATTTATTTATCCCTCCACATATCCCAATGGGATGGGATACAATATGGAATCTGGGAGAGGGGGGTGTTTTCTAATGCCTATTCTTGGCTTTAGAGTAATCTGATTAGCAAAAGAATCACCCAATGAGTTATAATTAGAGCCCCATGGATTTCATGGAACTTTTTGCAAAATTTCAGACACATCATTCTTCCTATATTTGCTATTATGTCCCAGGCTAAAATAAACAATGGCACTCTGATATCTAACAAGAATAATAATTCTTACCGTATATCATTATACTCATCATAAATGTTAAATACACAATGAAAATTAAAAGTTGATGTTGTGTTTTCCGCTTGCTCATCTCTCAAACAGTCCACTATTTTATGCTAAACGAAAATACTCTTGAGTGCTGGAAATCATAAATAAGAACAAAAGGAAAAGCAGTAAAAATTCAGCAGATCTGGCAGCATCCACGAGAGAGAAACAGAGGACGGGACTTTCGCTGAAGGCGGTCCCCCGCGGCGAGTACCCCGGCGGTAGGATGAGTGATCCACGCAAAATGGCGTAGACACTGTCGGGACCGGAAGATCCTGCCTGCCCCCCACCCCACAAACTAGATATATTGGGTGGGATTCTCTCAGTCCGGAGCCGGGCCGGAGAATTGCCGCGGCCAGCGCGAATTGCGCCACGCCGCTCCGACGACAGGATGCAATTCTCCGTAGAGCACAGAATCGCCGGCATTGACGCCGGCGCGGCAGGGGGCCACTCTACGAGCCCCCCCCGGCGATTCTCCGCCCGGGATGGGCCGAGCGGCAGCACCGAAAAACCCGAGTCCGCCGGCGGCAATCTAACCTGGTCTTACCCGGCTGGACCTCGGCGTGGAAGGGTCTGAGTGCGCCCTGTGGGGGTGGCGGGGTCCGACCCCGGGGGGAGGGGGGGCCTCTGCTGTGGCCTGGCCAGTGATCGGGGCCCACCGATTGGCGGGCCGGCCTCTCTGACTGGGGGCCTCCTTTGTTCTGCGCCGGCCCCTGTAGCCCTACGCCATGTTGCGTCGTGGCCGACGCAGAGAAGGGAAACACCGCACATGCGCGGAAATCGCATCGGTCCCACCGCGCATGCGCGGACCGGTGGCGCTCATCTGACGCCAGGATTGGCAGCTGGAGCAGCGTGAGTCGCTGTTGCCCCCTGTAGAGGCCAGAATCGCTGATCCTGAGGCCATGTTGACGCCATTGGGAAATGATCAGAGAATCCCACCCATTGTGTCTACATCTACAATTTTAATGACCTCAACTGATCATTAGGCCTTAAGCCTTCTCTTTTCTGGATGAATAAGGGCCCGAACCTGTCGACTGTATTAGGAAAACAAAGGTAATTTTAAGGAGTTTATATTTGTATTTGTAATCATTAAAAATAAGGTATATTTTTAAGTGGATTCAATTTACTGTTTTGTGCCTGGAGGAGTAAAATTATAGTCAGATTCTTTTTTAAAAAAAAGTATTTTAATTCAAATTTTCACGATCAACAACAAAATACAGAAAGAAAAGAACAACCCCCCCCCCCCCCATATACATAAATAATAAATTAACAGCCTTCATCAACACAAAGGCAAATATACACACCCACTCAAGAAAAACAAACCAACTTCCCTCCGAGCGCCCCCCCCCCCCGGGTTGCTGCTGCTGCTGACCATCTTCTAACGTTCTGCCAGGAAGTCCAGGAATGGTTGCCACCGCCTGAATAACCCTTGCATCGATCCCCTTACGGCAAATTACACCCTCTCCAATTTAATAAACCCAGCCATATTGTTGATCCAGAATTCCACGCTTGGGGGCCTCGCATCCTTCCACTGAAGAAGAATCCTTCGCCGGGCTACCAGGGACGCAAAGGCCAGAATACCGGCCTCTTTCGCCTCCTGCACTCCCGACTCCTCTGCCACCCCAAATATTGCGAGCCCCCAGCCCGGCTTGACCCTGGAACCTACCACCCTCAACACTGTCCTCGCTACACCCTTCCAAAAGTCCTCCAGCGCTGGGCATGCCCAGAACATGTGGGTGTGGTTTGCTGAGCTCCCTGAGCACCTAACACACCTGTCCTCGCACCCAAAGAACCGGCTTATCCTTGCCCCGGTCATGTGAGCCCCATGCAGCACCTTAAATTGTATGAGGCTGAGCCTCGCGCAAGAGGAGGAAGAGTTCACCCTCCCCAGGGCATCCTCCCACATCCCCTCGTCACCCAACTCCTCCTCCCACTTACCCTTTAGCTCCTCCACCGAGGCCTCCTCCTCCTCCTGCATCACCTGATACGTTGCCGAGATCCTCCCCTCTCCAACCCACACCCCCGACAGCAGCCTGTCCTAGACCCTGCATGGCGGCAACAGTGGGAACTCCACCACCTGCCGCCGAACAAACGCCCTTACCTGCATATATCTGAAGGTGTTCCCCAGGTGGAGCCCGAACATCTCCTCCAGCTCACGCAGGCTCGCGAACTTCCCGTCCACAAACAGGTTCCCCCATCCTTCTAATACCTACACTGTGCCAGCTCAGGAACCCTCCGTCCATCCTCCCCGGGACAAACCGGTGGTTCCCCCGAATCGGGGACCACACCGAGTCCCCCACCTCTCCCCTGTGACGTCTCCATTGCCCCCAGATTTTGAGGGTAGCCGCCACCACCGTGGCTCGTGGTATACCTCTTCGGAGGAAGTGGCAGCGGCACCGTCACCAGCGCCTCCAGGCTTGTGCCCATACAGGATGTCATCTCCAGCCTCTTCCATGCCGCCTCATCCCCCTCCATCACCCACTTACGCACCATCGCCACGTTGGCGGCCCAATAATACCCACAGAGGTTAGGCAGCGCCAACCCCCCCCCATCCCTGCACCGCTCCAGGAACGCCCTTCTCACTCTCGGGGTCTTCTGCGCCCACACAAACCCCATAACGCTCCCGTTAACCCGCCTGAAGGCCCGAGGGATCAGGATGGGGAGGCATTGGAACAGGAACAAAAACCTCGGGAGCACCGCCATTTTAACTGACTGCACCCTACCCGCCAGGGAGAGTGGCAACACGTCATACCTCTTAAACTCCTCCTCCATCTGCTCCACCAACCTCGTGAAGTTAAACTTATGCAGGGCCCCCCAGCTCCTGGCCACCTGGACCCCCAGGTACCTGAAACTCCTCTCCGCCCTTTTTAGCGGGAGCTCACCAATCCCCCTCTCCTGGTCCCCTGGGTGCACTACGAACAACTCGCTCTTCCCCATATTAAGCTTGTACCCGGAGAAATCTCTGAACTCCCTAAGGATCCTCATCACCTCCGGCCTTCCCCCCACCGGGTCCGCCACATATAGCAGCAAATAATCCGCATAGAGCGACACCCGATGCTTCTCCCCACCCCACACCAGCCCCCTCCAGTTCCTCGACTCCCTCAAAGCCATGGCCAGGGGTTCAATCGCCATATAGTTAGATTCTTGATGGACAAAGGTGTTTGTATGTGTGGGGGTTAGTTAAGTTTCAATTATGTTTCTATTGTGCTTATAGTGGGGTATGGCGTGAAGAATAAATAGGTCAGCAGATTTTAAGTTTTAGTTTTTGCAGAATCTGTGGGGATTTAGAGACAGGACCGCAGGGAGTGGGAATCTCTCAACTCTGCAAGAAAGACTGGACAGAACAGAAGCTGCAAAGAGGCAGACTTCCTGAAGTACAAGTACAATCCAGATAACCAGGCAATTGGGACAGAAAGTATGAACAGACCGAGGTATGGTTCAGAGGAATAAGGAAGAGTAAACAAAGTGTTCTGAGTTAAAGAGACAATTGCAGTAACCAAATTTAAAGTGGTACAGTGGCCTTCAAAGGTAAATCAAATGTCTGATGCCATTTTAATACAGTCTGGGAATCGAGAGTTAAAGCAATGGTGAGCAGTTTGCACAGCAGCCAAGACCAAGAAATCCTAAAGGGGTTGGTGTAAAATCCTGGACTGGATTCGTTGTGGAACGGAAACTTTGTTCAAAAGTGTCATTTGAAAAATCTGGTCTGGATTTCAGATTGCAAACTGCTAAGAAAAAAAATAAGAGGGGATTTGAAAGCATGTTTTTAGAAATGGAGTTTGGAAACTCATGTGATATTCGTCTGGGGGAATTCTGAGGAGACATCCACACATATTCACTTGGGGTTCAGAGCAGAGAGGGCATTTGCCCACAGTCATCTTGTGCTCAAAAGGGACTTTGTGTTAATGAGACCCTTGTAGATTAAATTGTACATTTTAATCAGTGTCAATCCTGAAACCTGTGTGTAATTGTTAAGCTAATGAGGGGAAGTAAAGGCGTATTGTATCATAATCCATTTTTTTCATGTTTAATAAATGTTTTTTCTTGTTGTTAAAACTAATTAGCTACCCTATGACTCTGTTCCTCCACATTTCATTAAAAAAAAATTAAAAGTTACCAGGGTTCTATTCTGGGATCTTCCTGGCCAGTTATAACATCTACCGGGATTGCAACAATTGTACATCAGCTGATTCTTACCTGGAAGGAGTCGACTTAAATCTCAGAAGTCAGATTTACTGAGAGGTTACATAGGAATAAAAAGTAGTTAAGACCTCAGCTGGAATATTGTGTACAGTTCTGAGCGTCACACTCCCGGAAGGATGTGAACACATTGGAGAGCGTGCAGAAGAGGTTTACAAGAATGGTTCCACGGATGAGAAACTTCAGTTATGAGTATAGATTGGAGAATTTGGGACTTTTTTCCTTGGAGAGAAGATGGCTGAGAGGAGATTTGATTGAGATGTTCAAAATCATCAGGGGCTGGACGGAGTAGACAGGGAGATACTGTTCCCGCTCGTAGAAGAGTCAAGAATGAGACAGCACAGATTTAAAGTGATTTTCAAAACAAAAAAGCAACATGAATGTTTTGGTTATGGAATGCATTGCCTGGAAATATGGTGGCGGCAGGTTCAATCGAGCTTCAGGAAGGCATTAGATGATTACTTGAATGGAAACAATGTTCAGGACTATGAGGAAAAGGCAGAGGGATGGCACTAAGTCAAGATGCTTGTTTGGAGAACCGATGCAGACACGATGGGTCAAATGACCTCCTTTTGCATTGTAATAATTCTGTGATTCCTGGCCTGTGCGGAATTAGTCCTGCAATTGGAATCAGAAACCAGAGCAGTATGAGGGGGAGGTGAATGGCATGGTGAGTTTGATCTAGCCGAGGGTACCTCAGACCTGTTGGGAGTCAGATCATGGACCCGGAGGGGTCTAGTCAGCCAATTATTTATAACTTTATGTCTCTTCATGGATCAAGAGGAGCAGTGTTGTTCTACAAAGAACTTTGGAACTTCCTTGACCTGGACCCTCATCCAGGGTACTGGATAATCTGGCTCTAAGTGATGGCGGTTAAGCGATAAACATTGACCGAGACAATACTTGTGCTCTGTTGGACAAAAAGTAAATAATATCTACTACCTTGTTGTATGGAATCAAACGCTCTGAAACCAATATATTAAGAAGCTTTTTTTTTTAATCGAAAAGAGACATTTTACAATTACAGAATTTAGTCTCCTTGCATTACTTTACAGTCTTGAACAGAGTACTGTACAGTTGACCCACAAAATCATAATACATACTGGTATGGTCAATCATAATTCAACCTAACAAACTTCACTGGCAAAATGCAGGCAACGTCACACAGCTTTCATTATTATTACAAACATATAAATAAAGCATCTAGTCATTGCAAAACATGAACTGCCAAATGAGGTAATATTAAAACCGAAACCATTCATTCTGATAGTGTCCATATTATATCTATTTACACTGAGATATGACTGCCAGCTAACAGCTCTTTACAGATACGTTCCAGGTTAGTGTAACAGCAGATAAACTGATTCCAGGCACAGTAATGACTGGCAGTTTATAAAGCACGATTAGGAATACGTTTATAGTTAGACTTGGCACTCTTTAAGGATGTAGTCCCTAAGCAAACCAGAAACACAGTATTACAAAGCAAGAATGTGTAGAATATACACATCAGTATTCCAAAATAGCAATCCAAATCAGACGTTTGGATGACAACAAACTATTAAACTGATCAGATTGCCAACGGTCACTGAGAAATATTTACTGTGTTTATACATGGCAGTGAACCCTGTCAAAAGTTATTTTCATTGGTGTCAGTTTGAGATGCAGGACTCAAAGGAATGTTGAAATGATAACTTGAGTTATGTCAGATTAATCATTCAAAATCTGAAAAGATTGTTGAAGCGATTGTTGAAGCAATGATTCAGGATTTGGAGGAGTAACAGGACAATGATTTGGGATGAGAGGAGTGTTAGAGTAATGATTTGGGATTGGAGTGTTAAAGTAATGATTTGGGATTGGAGGAGTGTCAGAGCAATGATTTGGGATTTGGAGGAGAGTTAGAGCAATGATTCAGGATTGAAGAATTAGAGCAATGATTTGGGATTGGAGGAGTGCCAGAGTAATGATTCGGGATCGGAGAAGTGTCAGAATAATGAGTTGAGATTTGAGGGGTGTCAGAGCAATGATTAGGGATTGGTGGTGAGTTAGAGCAATGATTTGGGATTGGAGAGTTAGAGCAATGATTCAGGATGGGAGGAGGGTTAGAGCAATGATTCTAGATTAGAGGGGTGTAAGAGCAATGACTCAGGATTGGAGGACTGTGAGAAAAATGATTTGGGGTGGGAGTGTCAGGGTAACAATTTTGGATTAGAGGAGTGTCAGAGCAATGATTTGAGATGGGAGGAGAGATAGAGCAATGAATCGGGATTGTACGAGTGTCAGAGCAATGATTTAGGATTTGGAGGAGAGTTAGAGCAATGATTCAGGATTGGAGAGTTAGAGCAATGAATCGGGATTAGAGGAGTGTCAGGGCAAAGGTTCAAGATTGAAGGAGAGTTAGAGCAATGATTCAGGATTGCAGAGTGTGAGAGTAATGATTCGGGATCGGAGAAGTATCAGAGTAATGAGTTGGGATTTGAGGAGCATCAGAGCAATGATTAGGGATTAGAGGAGAGTTGGAGCAATGATTTGAGACGGGAAGGGTGTCAGAGCAATGATCTGGGATTTGGAAGAGAGTTAGAGCATGATTCGGGATGGGAGGAGAGTTGGAGCAATGAATCGGGATTGGAGGAATGTCAGAGTAATGATCTGGAATTTGGAGGCGAATTAGGGCAATGATTCAGGATTGGTGTGTTAGTGTAATGATTCGGGATGGGAGGAGCATTAGAGCAATGATTCTGGATTAGAGGGGTGTAAGAGCAATGACTCGGGATTGGAGGAGTGTGAGAATAATAATTTGGGGTGGGTGTATCAGAGTAATGATTTCAGATTAGAGTAATGCCAGAGCAATGATTTGGGATTGGGAAGAGAGTTAGAGCAATGATTCAGGATTGCAGGAGTGCCAGAACGATGATCTGGGATTTGGAGGAGAGTTAGAGCAATGATTCAGGATTGGAGAGTTACAGCAATGATTCGGGATTGGAGAGTTACAGCAATGATTTGGGATTGGAGGAGTGTCAGAGTAATGAGTCTGGATTGAAGGAGTGTCAGAGCAATGATTCAGGATTGGAAGAGTGTCAGATCAATGATTCAGGATTGGAAGAGTGTCAGATTAATGATTCAGGATTGGAAGAGTGCCAGATCAATGATTCAGAATTGGAAGAGTATCAGATCAATGATTCAGGATTGGAAGAGTGTCAGATCAATGATTCAGGATTGGAAGAGCGTCAGATAAATGATTCAGGATTGGAGGAGTGTCAGATCAATGATTCAGAATTGGAAAAGTGTCAGATAAATGATTCAGGATTGGAGGAGTGTCAGAGCAATGATTCGGGATTGGAGGAGTATCAGAGTAATAAGTGGGGATTGGAGGAGGGTTAGAGTAATGAGTGAGGATTGGAGGAGTGTCAGAACAATAATTCAGGACTAGTGAGATGCTTTGAATTTACAACGCAGGATCTGATGGATTACTGAATCTGTGACATAGGATCTGAAAGTGATATCTGATCTTTGACACACCACCTATAATATTAACATGTTTTAAAAAGTGAATTACAGGAAAGCAAATTATCTTGTATGTTGTATTACAGCTGTCAAGTTAAGTAAAGCTGTCAGCATTAATACAAGAATGTCAACTTTACACCTAGATGGACTGGATGCTCAATACACAGATACACTGGACTGCAGAAAGCCATTCATGCCTGTTTCCAGATTACCAGGTGGTGTGTGAATCCAGTGGCTCTTCCATACAGAAATTTGCGTGTTTGTGTTTTATTTATAGGATCTGAGGGAAATTTAAATGAGTCACAAAGGTACCTGGGTCTGCGGAGGTCTGGCATGGATTTTAGTTAGGATGTCTCGACTGACACCAGTCCTCCGGATAACATGCTGCACACTTCAATCCAACTTGGACAAGCTGTGTTTGAGCAACATGTGATTACAGGATTCAGACCAATGGTTTGATGGTGAACAGTTTGCTGCCAGAAATCTGGAGATCCTCTTCCTTTCTGTCTAGAATCCATGATCAATATTCTACACAATTTTACAAAGCTGTGCGCTTGAACTAACATATCATGGTCTCCACAAATGCCAGTCTAGTACTGTAGGAGATTGAAAAGACACGCACACATGAGAATATTTCTGATTGTATTGACGGTGCCCGCACCTCTCCGATACTTTTAATCAATTAGAAGGAAATGCAAAACGGTGCAGCGCCAAAGGGCGCAGTGCCATACACCCCAATATCTCTCTCCTCAAACTTCCCTCACCTCTTTTCGCAAAGAAATAGACATGCAGCTGGGGAGGGTAGACAAGAGCACAGTATGTACGCACCAAAATTGTGTTCTGAGATAATCAGGCTCCCGACTCTGGATGTTAAAAGGTTTGAGAGCTAGGACAGTGTGACCCTCTGATTTGCCAGTGGAATCAATTACCTTCTGTCCATTGTTGGACAGAGAGAGAAAACTAACCTGGATTGGGGTGGGGGGGGTGGGCATGGTGGCTGACAGGAGAGCATTAGTGTGGATAAAAGGTGAAGAAGTGGGTGTATTGCAACACCAGCCAGGAAACATGGAGTTGAAAAACACTTAACACAAAACACTGAAAACTGACAAGCCGAAGTATTCATCACTTAAATCATACAGGAGGGACAAATGTAAAATCTATTTCTTGTTCTCAAACAGTGTAGTGACGTTGGTAGCCATTTCGAAAGAAGTCTAGGTTTGTCAAAGGTAGTCAGACTCCTCTGGTTAAACACATCAGTGCCAGGGATCTAATACATGGGATGCACAAAAAAGGACTAGAAAAATACATCTTATTTGGACTCAATTCTGGATTGTAAAAGTGACTGGAGTTTAAATTGTGCATTTCTGGCCAATAACTCAATTTCCAAACCCCCACCCCCCCTCAAAACAGAACGACACACAGCCAACAACTCATGGATGAGATCAGCCATTTCACTGTGGCTAGAGTAAAGAACAACCATTCGGGTTTTCAAATAATCCCCTTTTCCCCTCCCTGCAAAATCAAAGGCAAAATCCCGATGGAATGAACAAGATTATGTACAACATATAAATAGTATAGCGTCAGAGTTTACATCATACTTACAAACAGAACAAAGAATTCTTTAAGGAAAGGCTCGGTTGGACAAGCACCATCCTATCCACTTTGGAAGATGCTGCCAGTGACAGCACAGGTCAGAGGGGCTGTGTGCTAGAGATTGAGGAATGAGGCGAAGACTGTTCAATTCCCTTTTCTTTCCCTTAAAACTGCACAACATAAATGCTTACAGCCCTTTAATCATATGTGGCACACATTTGTGTTTCCAACAGAGCACCTGACTCAACAACAAGCAGTCTCAGTAAACAGATTGCATCTGGGGAGAGTGGTGTGAAGTGGAGGGTGCGATGGTTGGGGGAAGGGGGGGGGGGGTGAGATCCCCTTTCCTTTGAGTAGGGAGAGGACTAAAAATTAAATAGACACTAAATTATGACAGTGAATTTAGGAAGGAGGGCTCAGAGGACTGGAAAGAATGTGGCTGAGATAATGTGCTTCTTGTGAGAATATTGCAATCACATCCAAGCAGTCATTGAACCGTGCCATGTAACTACCTCCTCAGCTAATATGCTTTTCTCTATTATGACTAATCATGTTCTATTAAACAGTGGTAATGCTGGAAGAACTGAACTATACAAGTGTAATGAAGCCAGTATTCTCCCTGGACAGATTAGCCACAACTGATTTGACACATACCATCATAGGAGCTTCAAACCTGACAAACTCTGTGCTCTCGGCTGATTTATGTCAGCATGGGCCCTCCACAGAAGAGCTGAATCAACCTGTTTGGTAGAGGTGAAACGTACTGACAGCTAATTGCCAATGCCTGAAAGTTCCAATTTCCCTTGTCCGTATTCACAAGTCTGCCCTGTTGGTCCAGTATGGTAAAAGCACTGAGCTTTTTTCACCTCCAACAACTGGGTTCTTCTAAAGTGGACAATTCCTGATCCTTTTAAATCTTTATTGTTTTTGACGGCACAGAGCCTCGTCTCATTTGTTTAATGAGCTGATCTGCGACTGGTCATCTTCTTTTTCCCTGTTTCCCCAGCTCTTCATGGTGTTACGTTGCTACGAAAACTTAATCAGGAATGGAATGAGGTTTCACAGATGCGAGGCTTAAAGGGAGAGGTTCAGCGCTGCTCTCTAGACACAAAAGTCTGATATGCTCCTCCTCAAATGGCAGCGGGCAGTTTAGTGTCCATCCTTCCGCCGTTGTTGTTGTTGTTGCGGTTGCCACTCTTGCGGGACAAGTTGGGAGTTGCCACTAGGATGAAGTGCTCCTCAGGGCAGCCGTACTGTAGCAGAATATCGCTGCACTCCTGGCTCATTGCTTGTCTGGCGTAGGCCAGCGCAGTGTTCCCGTGGGCATCGCGTGCCATGACGTCGACTCCATACTGCAAGATCAAGGGCAAAGATTAGAACACTGTGATAGCAGGAGGCCATGTGGCCCCTCGTGCCTGTTGTGCCATTCACTTGGATCGAACTGATCCTCATCTCAACTCTGTTTACCCACCTTCGTTCCTTAATCTTTAATACACGAGAAGACCATAAGACTTAGGATCAGAAATAGGCCATTTGGCCCATCATTAATACCCTTACTTTTTTATTTTGACCTGTATTTAAGTTGGGCAGTTTCTAAACCCTGGACAATACACTTGTAGTGTTCCCCCACCCTTCCACCTCCTTTAACCTAAGGGGTAGAGTGAATAACAGGTAAGCTCTTTCTTTCTTTTTCTTTTTTTATCTAGAGGGGATGGCAGGGAAGGGAGTGCAATGTTCCTCCTGCAGAATGTTTGAGGTGAGGGACGCCGTCAGTGTCCCTGCTGATTTCATCTGTGGGAAGTGCACCCATCTCCAGCTCCTAGGAAACTGGAGCTGGATGAACTTCGGATCATTCGGGAGGCAGAGGTGGTCATAGATAGAAGCTTCAGGGATGTAGTTACTCCGAAGAATAAAGATAGATGGGTGACGGTGAGAGGGGCTGGGAGGAGCAGTCAGTACAGGGATCCCCTGTGGGCGTTCCCCTTAGTAACAAGTATACCGATTTGGATACTGTTGGGGGAGGGGGACTTGCCAGGGGTAAGCCATGGGGTACAGGTCTCTGGCACGGAGTCTGTCCCTGTTGCTCAGAAGGGAAGGGGGGAGAGGAGTAGAGCATTAGTCATTGGAGACTCCATAGTTAGGGGGATAGATAGGAGATTCTGTGGGAACGAGAGAGACTCGCGGTTGGTGTGTTGCCTCCCAGGTTTCAGGGTGCGTGATGTCTCGGATCGTGTTTTCGGGATCCTTAAGGGGGAGGGGGAGCAGCCCCAAGTCGTGGTCCACATAGGTACCAACGACATAGGTAGGAAAAGGGATAGGGATGTAAGGCAGGAATTCAGGGAGCTATGGTGGAAACTTAGATCTAGGCCAAACGGTTATTATCTCTGGGTTGTTACCTGTGCCATGTGCGAGCGAGACGAGGAATAGGGAGAGAGAGGAGTTGAACATGTGGCTACAGGGATGGTGCAGGAGGGAGGGTTTCAGATTTCTGGATAATTGGGGCTCATTCTGGGGTGGTGGGACTTCTACAAATGGGATGGTCTATACCTGGACCAGAGGGGTACCAATATCCTGGGGGGGGAAATTTGCTAATGCTCTTCGGGAGGGTTTAAACTAGTTCAGCAGGGGCTTGGGAACCTGAATTGTAGCTCCAGTATACAGGAGGTTGAGAGTAGTGAGGTCATGAGTAAGGTTTCAAAGTTGCAGGAGTGTCCCGGCAGGCAGGAAGGTGGTTTAAAGTGTGTCTTCTTCAATGCCAGGAGCATCCGGAATAAGGTGGGTGAACTTGCGGCATGGGTTGGTACCTGGGACTTCGATGTTGTGGCCATTTCGGAGACATGGATAGAGGAGGGACAGGAATCGTTGTTGCAGGTGCCGGGGTTTAGATATTTCAGTAAGCTCAGGGAAGGTGGGAAAAGAGGGGGAGGGGTGGCATTGTTAGTCAAGGACAGTATTACGGTGGCAGAAAGAACGTTTGATGAGGACTCGTCTACTGAGGTAGTATGGGCTGAGGTTAGAAACAGGAAAGGAGAGGTCACCCTGTTAGGGGTTTTCTATTGGCCTCCGAAAAGTTCCAGAGATGTAGAGGAAAGGATTGCAAAGATGATTCTGGATAGGAGCAAACGCAACAGGGTATTTGTTATGGGGGACATTAACTTTCCAAGTATTGACTGGAAACGCTATAGTTCGAGTACTTTAGATGGGTCCGTTTTTGTCCAATGTGTGCAGGAGGGTTTCCTGACACAGTATGTAGATGAACCAACGAGAGGCGAGGCCGTATTGGATTTGGTACTGGGTAATGAACCAGGACAGGTGTTAGATTTGGAGGTAGGTGAGCACTTTGGTGACAGTGACCACAATTTGATTATGTTTACTTTAGTGAAGTGATGGAAAGGGATAGGTATATACCGCAGGGCAAGAGTTATATCTGGGGGAAAGGCAATTATGATGCGATGAGGCAAGACTTAGGATGCATCGGATGGAGAGGAAAACTGCAGGGGATGGGCACAATTGAAATGTGGAGTTTGTTCAAGGAACAGCTACTGCATGTCCTTGATAAGTATGTACCTGTCAGGCAGGGAGGAAGTGGTCGAGCAAGGGAACCGTGGTTTACTAAAGCAGTCGAAACACTTGTCAAGAGGAAGAAGGAGGCTTATGTAAAGATGAGACATGAAGGTACAGTTAGAGTGCTCGAGAGTTACAAGTTAGCTAGGGAGGACCTAAAGAGAGAGCTAAGAAGAGCCAGGAGCGGACATGAGAAGACTTTGGCAGGTAGGATCAAGGATAACCCTAAAGCTTTCTATAGGTATGTCAGGAATAAAAGAATGACTAGGGTAAGAGCAGGGCCAGTCAAGGACAGTAGTGGGAAGTTGTGCGTGGAGTCCGAGGAGATAGGAGAGGTGCTAAATGAATATTTTTTGTCAGTATTCACACAGGAAAAAGACAATGTTGTCGAGGAGAATACTGAGATTCAGGCTACTAGACTAGAAAGACTTGAGGTTCATAAGGAGGAGGTGTTAGCAATTCTGGAAAGTGTGAAAATAGATAAGTCCCCTGGGCCGGATGGGATTTATCCTAGGATTCTCTGGGAAGCTAGGGAGGAGATTGCTGAGCCTTTGGCTTTGATCTTTAAGTCATCTTTGTCTACAGGAATGGTGGCAGAAGACTGAAGGATAGCAAATGTTGTCCCCTTGTTCAAGAAGGGGAGTAGAGGCAACCCCGGTAACTATAGGTCAGTGAGCCTTACTTCTGTTGTGGCAAAATCATGGAAAGGTTTATAAGAGATAGGATGTATAATCATCTGGAAAGGAATAATTTGATTAGAGATAGTCAACACGGTTTTGTGAAGGGTAGGTCGTGCCTCACAAACCTTATTGAGTTCTTTGAGAAGGTGACCAAACAGGTGGATGAGGGTAAAGCAGTTGATGTGGTATATATGGGTTTCAGTAAAGTGTTTGATAAGGTTCCCCACGGTAGGCTACTGCAGAAAATACAGAGGCATGGGATTCAGGGTGATTTAGCAGTTTGGATCAGAAATTGGCTAGCTGGAAGAAACAAACGGTAGTGGTTGATGGGAAATGTTCAGACTGGAGTCCAGTTACTAGTGGTGTACCACAAGGATCTGTTTTGGGGCCACTGCTGTTTGTCACTTTTATAAATGACCTGGAGGCGGGCGTAGAAGGATGGGTGAGTAAATCTGCAGATGACACTAAAGTCGATGGAGTTGTGGACAGTGCGGAAGGATGTTACAAGTTACAGAGGGACATAGATAAGCTGCAGCGCTGGGCTGAGAGGTGGCAAATGGAGTTTAATGCAGAAAAGTGTGAGGTGATTCATTTTGGAAGGAATAACAGGAAGACAGAGTACTGGGCTAATGGTAAGCTTCTTGGCAGTGTGGATGAGCAGAGAGATCTCGGTGTCCATGTACATAGATCCCTGAAAGTTGCCACCCAGGTTGCAAGGGTTGTTAAGAAGGCGTACGGTGTGTTAGCTTTTATTGGTAGAGGGATTGAGTTTCGGAGCCATGAGGTCATGTTGCAGCTGTACAAAACTCTGGTGCGGCCGCATTTGGAGTATTGCATGCAATTCTGGTCGCCGCATTATAGGAAGGATGTGGAAGCATTGGAAAGGGTGCAGAGGAGATTTACCAGAATGTTGCCTGGTATGGAGGGAAGATCCTATGAGGAAAGGCTGAGGGACTTGAGGCTGTTTTCGTTAGAGAGAAGGTTAAGAGGTGACTTAATTGAGGCATACAAGATGATCAGAGGATTTGATAGGGTGGACAGTGAGAGCCTTTTTCCTCAGATGGTGATGTCTAGCACGAGGGGATATAGCTTTAAATTGAGGGGAGATAGATATAGGACAGATGTCAGAGGTAGGTTCTTTACTTCGAGAGTAGTAAGGGCGTGGAATGCCCTGCCTGCAACAGTAGTGGACTCGCCAACACTAAGGGCATTCAAATGGTCATTGGATAGACATATGGACGATAAGGCAATAGTGTAAATGGGCTTTAGAGTGGTTTCACAGGTCGGCGCAACATCGAGGGCCGAAGGGCCTGTACTGCGCTGTAATGTTCTATGTTCTTACCCAACAAAAATCTATCAAGCTCCGGTTTGAAATTTTCCGTTTCACCCCCAGTCTCCACAACTTCCCAAGGGAGAGTTCCGGATTTCACTTACCTTTGTGTGAAATAAAGCTCCTCTGACTATCAGCCCTCATGGCTTGGTTCTAACTTTAAGGTTATGCTCTAGATTTAGATTGCGATCAGGTCTGTTATAATTTGGTTCTTAATTATAAGTTGAAAATCCTGCTAGTCTGTGTTGTTGTGCTGGACCTGCAGTAAATGGCTATCCTGACATTTTTCTTCTCCAAAAGAAATTTTATTTTCCAAAGGAGTTTGGAAACTTAGTCAAAGCCTCTTCCCTAGCTTTTCCCGTGGGGCTGAGAGCTCCCAGTGATTGGCCTACTTTAAGTTTGAGTAAAGTCTTTAGGGTTGTCTCTCGTCCACCAGATGTTCCACACCCAATTTCTGATGTTGAGCTTCAAACTCCACCTCCTCTGTGGTAACCCAAGCAAAGTGCTTAGTATTTTAGCCATTTCCTTGCTCTCTACTACAACGGTCTCTCCTTTGTCTTTTAGCCATCCTTATTCTACCTTGACTATCCTCTTGCCACTTAGGAAGCTTATTTATTTCGCTTTAATCATTCTTTCTAGAATCATCCAATCAAGCAGCACAGAAGTAGGCCATTCGGCCAATCAAGCCTCTTTGAAAGAGCTATTCAATTAGTCCCACTCCCCTGCTCTTTCACTGCAGCCCTCCAACTTTTTTCACCATCAACGTTTTTATCTAATTCCATTTAGAAATTTACTACTAAATCTGATTCTCCTGCCCTTTCAGACAGTGCATTCTGGAGTGTAACAGCTCTTGTCCTCGCTTTCTTTTAAAAAAAATTCTGCCCTGTAAACCCTAAATACATTATTTATAAGTACCAAGTTTCATCCATATTCTCCACTGAACCACTATCTTTCATCATACTCACTTTTACTCTTGTTCGATTTTACTTAATTAGTACTCTATCCATCGCCCATTTAAATAATTCCTGCCATTAAAAATCTTCCAATTCCAAAACACACTTTGCAACTCAGAATAGCCCAAAGCGCTTTACAGTACTATGGAAGTGTAGCCACTGGGCGGGATTTACCGAGAAACCTGCCACACAGGATGCGGCCTACCGCTGGCAGGATCTTCTGGTCCCGCCGTTGTCAACGAGGTTTCCTATTGAATGTGTCCCGGGGGTGCGCTGTTGGCGAGACTGGAAGATCCAGCTAGCATGAAAGGCTGGAAAATCTTACCCACTGCTGTAATGTAGGGTTGTTATCCCACAGTTGTTTTTGTGTTTATTTTGTTCTTCCATTTAATCTTGGCATGATCCTTTCTATCTCATTTTGATTCCCTGTTTTCAGTGAAGTACCCTTGCTCTTGACTTTTTTTCTTTTCCATTCTGCCACTGCACCAAATGATGTATTGGGCCAGGATTTTCTTTGCGGAGTCAAGTTGCCACTGGCCAGTGGGTTCCCTGGTGGCGTGACCGATGGGCAACGCAAATGGTCACTGGCTTTGGCAGTTCTGAATGATCCTGCTGCGGGGAGGAGGGGGTGGGAGGGCGGCCTTCCCAAATGTTTAAGTCACAAGCTTGCTCCACCTCATTAGCAAAAGATCAGGTTAAATAGTGTTCCTTGCTGAAGTAACAATGTACAGAAGCAAGACAGCAATAGACATACTGAAAAAACACTTCTCCTCCCCAAATGTTTTTACATCACTCCAACTGATGGAAGGTGTGGTCAGGGTACACATGACCGACTTACAACCAAAGGTCTCAAGATTACATCCAATGTTGACCACTTTGCCTCTACCCAGCAATTCAAGAAACAGCTGAGAAAATGTCTGCATGCATGTGGTTATTAGGGTTATCAACTGTTATCAAATGCATTCCTTGAGGCTTTATCACATGACTTGCCCCCCACATGCCAACCATTAGTCGGCCAACACATTCATTCTTGTGACACATTGCCTTCCGACGCCAATTGGAAAGCAAAATTTACCCAATTGGAAGATGCTGGACTGTCAGCCAAACATCTTTTCCCCCCCATTTGCAGTAGTTTTATATCCGGTAAAGAGAAATGTTCAAAGAAAAACCCCCACAATATTTTTAAAGTCCCGATAATTGTTCTCCAACACAGCAGTATTCTGGAGATTCTTCTTCAATTCCTGGAGACCCCAAGACAATCCTGGAGAGTTGGTATCCCTAGTAATCTCTTGTTAAATGGTTTCGGGTTAAGTAGCAATTTAGTGCAAAAGATCTCAATTTCAATTTACAACGGTGGGGCGAAGTATGAATAAACAGTTGTGAAGAGATGGTGTCATGGTAATCTCACTGGACTGTAATCCAGAAGCCCAGGCTCTGGGGACATGGGTTCAAATCCCCCCTGATGGCTGAGGGAATTTAAATTCAATCAATAAATTTGGAATTGAAAGCAAGTCTCGGTAATGGTAACCATGTCAACTATCATAAATTGTTATAAATCAAATGGAAATGTTGAGGCAGAAGATCAGCCATGATTGTATTGAATGATGCAGTAACCTCAAGGTGTCGTATTGTCACTCCTGCTCCAATGTCCTAAATTCTCACTCCATGGCTTCAGTCGATAACAGCTAACGTCAGCAAAATACCCAACCTTGTGTTCAGTTCCCTCAGTGGACTCGCTTCACCCCATCTCTATAACCTCTTCCAGCCCTACATCCCACCGAGATCCATGCACTCTTCCAACTTTGGCTTCCTCGTGCACGCCTGACTTCCTTCAGCCGGAATTCCAAGAAACCCAAACTCTGGAATTCTCATCTAAAACTCTCTGCCTCCTTTGAGAAGCTCCTAAAATCTTGCCAAGCTTTCGGTATCCTGTCGTAATATCTCCTCCTGTGGCTCAGGGTTAAACTCTGCTTCGTGACGGATCATGCGAGTCCCTTTGGGATATTTTACTAATTCAAGGTGCTGTATAATTGCAAGTTTTTGTTGCAGTTGTTGTTAGTTCGGTGGGAAAACACTAATTGGGGTTCAGCTGATTATCCACTGGCTCCATTGTTGTATGGAAGCTGGGTGTCAGGTGATGGCAGTCTTGCCTCCAGCAATCCCATTGCAGGCCAGGTAGGAACAGAGCCCATGTGTGTGGATCAACAGGGGAGCATAATGGAAGGAAAAGCATGCATTGATCCCTCAGGTGTCAGTCATGGCTCAGTGGGTAAAAGCTCTTGTCTGAATGTCAGAAGGCTATGGCTTCAAGCCACACTCCAGTACAGTACTGAAGGAGTGCTGTAATGCCAGATATCTTTCAGACGAGATGTTAAAACCTGTTTGCCTTCTCAGGTGGATGTTATTATTCAAAGACGAGCAGGGGGTTTCCCCACAACATCCTGATCAATATTAATCCCTCACCTAACATTACAAAAACAGATTATCTGTCTTTTTATTGATGTTGTTGGGACCTTGCTGTGCACCTTACACTACAACAGTGACTAAGCATGAAAGGTACTTTATTGGCTGTAAAGTGCTTTGGGATGCCCCGAGGTTGTGAAAGGCGATACAGAAATGAAATGTAAGTCCGCTTTTTCTTTTGAAATTATCACATTCACCTACCCAGATCAAAAGCTGGGTGAGGACGACGTTCCCTTTTCTACAGGCCAAGTGCAGAGAAGTGCGTCCGTCTCCCTCTCCGTAAGTCTCATTTACTTCATCCTTGGAGCCGTGGGCCAGGAGCAAGATGACAGCCTGCAAGTTCTCCTCAGCTGTGGCACAAAGCAGCTGTTGTCCCAAGGGAATGTCCGAGCATGGTGGTGGGACCAGGAACAGTTTCTGTTTGTACTTAGCACGGATCCAACGCTCCTTCTCTTCCCTGTGAGATACAGAAAAAAAGTGTTTCAAACGTTTTATCCAGTACATTTACACCACTTATTTATTAACTGCATATCCATCACTGTGGCTGCTGCATGCTGCCTACAGCGTGCAATTCTACCCAGTTCCTCAACAGCTCTTCCCAGACCTCTACCATCTAGAAGGACAAGGGTAGCAGGCACATGGGAACACCACAACCTGCAAGGACCCCACCAAGTCACACATAAACCCAATTTAGAAATATATGCTGGCTCAAAATCCTGGAACTCACTGTGGGGAACCTCCACTCTCCACCAGATGACCCAATACCACCTTCTCAAGGGTAACTGGTGATGGGCAATAATTACAATGACCAGTCCCAAGAATAAATTAATTTATAAAGTGGAAAGATGTAAAGGATTTAGACAAGAATAATACCTAATGCTAATTCAATCTACTGTCAGTTGAAGCTTTATAATTAACAGATTGTTTATACAATTATGACCTGGACGAGCAATTCTTTACTACATGTTATCCATTCGGCTATTTATTTTGTATCTGTATGAACATATAGTTCCAACCTGCTTCTCTGACTGGCTTGGCCCACAGCTCCTTGCTACAAAGGGGTTCACGCCTCTTTTTACAGAAGATATGAAACTCAGACATGCAGTAAACATTCAAGATAACAAGATCAGGCCAGAATTCTCTGGTCATTGGGATTCACTTTTCCCGCTGGCAGCGCACCCCTGCCAACGGATTTCTCTGTGGCGTGATGTGGTTTCAATGGGAAATCCCACTGTCAAGCGGTGAGGGGATAGAATCCTGCCGCCAGTGAACGGCTGCGGCAGAGAAATACGCGGCTGGGGAACCAGAGAATCCAGTCCCAGATTTGAGGAGGACAGAGACTGGTGAAATGGGCAGAGACATGGCAAATTAAATTTAACGCAGAGGGTTATGAAGTGCTTCATTTGAACAGGGAGGGGGAGGAAGGTGAATACAAGCTAAATGGGACAATTTTAAAGGAGGGTTCAGGAGCAGAGAGACGTGCGCGCACACAAGTTTTTGAAGGTGGCAGGACCAGTTGAGAATGCTGTTAAAAAGCTGTACACCAATCTTGGCTTTCTAAATAAAGGTAGCGAGTACGTGACAGTATGCTAAACCTTTACAAAACACTAGGTAGGGTCCCAGGTGTAGTATTGCACCAAAGCTGGACAGCACACTTTAAGAAGGGCGTCAAAGATCTCAGAAAGGGTGCAGAAGAGATTTGCTTGGATGGTCTTTATTATTGTCACAAGTAGGCTTACATCAACACTGCAATGAAGTTACTGTGAAAATCCCCTAGTCGCCTCACTCTGGTGCCTGTTCGGGTACACAGAGGGATAATCCAGAATGCCCAACTCACCCAACAGCATGTCTTTCAGGACTTGTGGAGAGACTTCAGTTCTTTGTAGTCGTTTTCATTCGAGCAGAGAAGGTTAAGGAGGCATTTCCTAAAAAGCTTGAAACCTTTTGATAGAGTGAATAGTGGCAGAAGGGCCGGGAACCTGAAGCAATTGCAAAATGCTCCAGAGGCGAGAGGAGATTTCTTATTGCAGCAAATTGTGATCTGGAATGGGCTGAAAGGATGGTGGAAGCAGATTAAATAATAACTTTCAAGGGCAGCACGGTGGCGCAGTGTCTAGCACTGCTACCTCATGACTCCGAGGTCCCAGGTTCGATCCCGACTCTAGGTCACTGTCCGTGTGGAGTTTGACATTCTCCCTGTGTTTGCGTGGGTTTCGCCCCCACAACCCAAAGATGTGCAGGGTAGGTGGATTGGACACGCTAAATTGCCACTTAATTGGAAAAAATGAATTGGGTACTCTAAATTTAAAAAAAATAAAATAATAACTTTCAAAAAGAAATTGGACATATGCTTGTTTGCAAGGCTCTGTTGGGAAAGGGTCTAATTGTTCAAAGGGCTAGCACAGGCACGGTGGCTGAATCTGTGCTGCATTATTCCAGGATTCTCTTCCTTTCTTTCACTAAATGACCAATTCTGATCTCAATTATGTAGTTGGGAGAAGCACTTCCATCACAAAGCGGAAAACCGGAGTCAAAATCAACAAAAGGCTTAGAGACATCCTGATGTCCAGTGACTTCCCGGCAGAAGTTAAGAAATGAAACGTTCTCTTTGTGCCTTGGGGGATGCTAACAGAAGATTGAAAATTAAAGGGGATGATGTTCCAATTTTTTTTCCTTTAGAATCCAGGAAGGTTTGCTTTGGATTCGGAAGGGATGCAAACTGACTTTGCGATGACCCTAACTGCGACATTCCATTTGTTCTCGAGTGGAAAGGTAAAACAGGATTTGTACTATGAGCATCTAAGAGGCTGTTTACACTCTTATCTGTAATCCAGTGTTTTGTTCACTCTAATCCGAATTAAAATGCGAAAGTAAATAGATTAACTGGATTAGTTGTGCATCATTTCCTGGTGGGTTGGAATGATACTTCAGTGACCTCGGGTTCATGTGGAGGCCCAGTTTAACAGCTCCTTTAGCCTTGCTCTATGGCTCCACATAACAAGGGCAATGTAATGCCGTGACTCCTGACACAACGGGTCAAATCAGCATCCCTTAGCAATAGGAAGCAGGACCATGAAACGTATTTTTACGCATGTGCTGCTTCTGCTTTTGGCATGCTGTCAAAATGCCATCCTGATGTTCAACCCCCTCATGTTTACAATGCAATTAAATAACTACATAGAACTTAAAGCAAAGAAACAGGCCATTTGGTCCAACTGGTCCATGCTGTTATTGATGTGCTTCATGAGTCTCCTCCCATCAGGCTTCATCTCAGCCGATCAGCCTATCCTATCTCTTTCTCCCTCATGGTTATTTAGCTTCCCCATAAATGCATCTATGCCAACTGCCTCAACTACTCTCTCACCACTCTTAGTAAAGAGGTAAATTTGAGTAAAGAATTTCCCATTGGATTTATTGGTTTCTATCTGTTATTGAAACCTCTAATTTTGGATTCTCTCACAAATTTGTTAATGTCTAATTCTTCATAATTTGAAACTCTTTGAAATACTATAGGCCTCTATTAGGTAAGCACGCTGTTATTTGGATAGAAGAGCGCTAGGCTCTAGGCAATAGTTAGAGTGGTCAGACAATGTGTTTCAGTGATGTTGGTTGAGGTGTAAATATTGCCAGGCCACTGGGGAGAACTTGTTTGAACTTCTCTGAAATAGTGCCAAGGGATCTTTCATATGCATTTGTGAGGGCAGTTGTGGCCTTGGTCTAACAACTTATTTGAAAGACAGCACTTCAGGCTGTGCAGCACTCCTTCAATACTGCACTGGGGGGGCTTAGTGCTCAAGTCTCTGGCTGATTCAGTGGAGAGAGTGCTACCAACTGAGCCATGGCAGACAGCTAATTTCCTCCTCAAAAGCACTTGCTCCAGAATGTCCTGGTATCAGGAAAGGTGCTATATCAATACAAGTTTTTTTTTAAATCACTTTGCTAAAATAGGTTTCCTTATCTCATAGACACTGTTGTGTTATGTAGTTTGGGATAACACAGGCTGCCACTTGGTGCAGTTTTAAGTAAAAGATGCTCCAGACTTTGAAATGAGTTCAATGCGTTTATTGAACTATTAGCACAGTTCTCAATGAGCTTGACTCTCTGCTAATCTAATTGTAGTAACTCAGTCTAACTGAGCCAGCCTTGCTCTAAGCCACGTGCTGGGGTGTGATACTGAAGATACACCTTGTCTCACTCTTTAGATGTTGGTCTGTGGAAAGAGGCGGGGTGTGAGTGCCTCATCCCTTTTATAGTGAGATACCACCCCTGAGTGTCCTGACTGCTCATTGGTCGTGTCCTATTCTAAGTGTTCATTAGCTGCATGTGTGCATATCCTGACATCTCCCCTTTAAAAAAATAAATTTAGAGTACCCAGTTTATAGGATAAAGATAGACCACCATCCTGACTTGGAATTATATCGGCATTCTTTCACTGTCACTGGTCATAATCCAGGAACTCCATCGCTAACATCACTGTGGACGTACCTTCACTGCATGCAGAGGTTCAGGAGCAGTCAGGGATGGGCAATAAATGCTGGCCAGCAATGCACTCAACCGGTGAACAAATTTTAGAAAATCTAACTATAACAATCGTGTCCTTATCCTCCAGTACAACTCAACACAGGGTTTGCTCTGGTCATTGCTAGTTTAGATTTGCAGAGAGAAAGTGGCACAGGAAGAATCTGTCAGTCAGTTTAGGGACATAGAGTTTGGTCAGCCAGCCAGCAGAGAGAAGGGGAGAGAGAGTCAGTCAGTCAGTGCAGAGAGAGAGAGAGAGTGTTGGTCAGTCAGTCCAGACAGAGTGAATGTTGGTCAGTCAGTACAAGCACAGAGTGAGTGTTGGTCAGTCAGTAGAGAGAGAGTGAGTGTTGGTCAGTCAGTACAGAGAGAGTGAGTGTTGGTCAGACAGTACAGACACCGAGTGACTGTTGGTTAATGAGTACAGAGATGGAGTGAGTGTTGGTCAGTCAGTATAGAGAGAGAGAGAATGTTGGTCAGTCAGTACAGAGAGAGTGAGTGTTGGTCAGTCAGTAGAGATAGTGACAGTTGGTTAGTGAGTACAGAGACGGAGTGAGTGTTGGTCAGTCAGTACAGAGAGAGTGAGTGTTGGTCAGTCAGAACAGAGAGTGAGTGTTGGTCAGTCACAACAGAGAGAGTGTTGGTCAGTCAGTACAGAGAGAGTGAGTGTTGGTCAGTCAGTACAGAGAGAGTGAGTGTTGGTTAGTCAGTACAGAGAGAGTGAGTGATGGTCAGTCAGTACAGAGAGAGTGAGTGATGGTCAGTCAGAAGCGAGAGAGTGAGTGTTGGTCAGTCAGTACAGAGAGAGTGAGTGCTGGTCAGTCAGTACAGAGAGGGTGGGTGTTGGTCAGTCAGTACAGAGACGGAGTGGGTGTTGGTCAGTCAGTACAGAGAGTGAGTGTTGGTCAGTCACAACAGAGAGAGTGTTGGTGAGTCAGTACAGAGAGAGTGAGTGTTGGTCAGTCAGTACAGAGAGAGTGAGTGTTGGTTAGTCAGTACAGAGAGAGTGAGTGCTGGTCAGTCAGTACAGAGAGAGTGGGTGTTGGTCAGTCAGTACAGAGAGAGTGGGTGTTGGTCAGTCAGTACAGAGAGTGAGTGTTGGTCAGTCACAACAGAGAGAGTGATGGTCAGTCAGTACAGAGAGAGTGAGTGCTTGTCAGTCAGTACATAGAGAGTGAGTGATGGTCAGTCAGTACAGAGAGAGTGAGTGAGTGTTGGTCAGTCAGTACATAGCGAGTGAGTGTTGGTCAGTCAGAACAGAGAGTGAGTGTTGGTCAGTCACAACAGAGAGAGAGTTGGTCAGTCAGTACAGAGAGAGTGAGTGTTGGTCAGTCAGTACAGAGAGAGTGAGTGCTTGTCAGTCAGTACAGAGAGTGTGAGTGATGGTCAGTCAGTACAGAGAGAGTGAGTGAGTGTTGGTCAGTCAGTACATAGAGAGTGAGTGTTGGTCAGTCAGAACAGAGAGTGAGTGTTGGTCAGTCAGTACAGAGAGAGTGAGTGATGGTCAGTCAGTACAGAGAGAGTGAGTGCTTGTCAGTCAGTACAGATATGGAGTGAGTGTTGGTCAGTCAGTACAGAGAGAGAGAGTGAGTGTTGGTCACTCAGAAGCGAGAGAGTGAGTGTTGGTCAGTCAGTACAGAGAGAGTGGGTGTTGGTCAGTCAGTACAGAGACGGAGTGAGTGTTGGTCAGTCAGTACAGAGAGAGTGAGTGTTTGTCAGTCAGTACAGATACGGAGTGAGTGTTGGTCAGTCAGTACAGAGAGAGGGAGTGAGTGTTGGTCAGTCAGAAGCGAGAGAGTGAGTGTTGGTCAGTCAGTACAGAGAGAGTGGGTGTTGGTCAGTCAGTACAGAGACGGAGTGAGTGTTGGTCAGTCAGTACAGAGAGAGTGAGTGTTTGTCAGTCAGTACAGATACGGAGTTAGTGTTGGTCAGTCAGTACAGAGAGAGGGAGTGAGTGTTGGTCAGTCAGAAGCGAGAGAGTGAGTGATGGTCAGTCAGTACAGAGAGAGTGGGTGTTGGTCAGTCAGTACAGAGAGAGTGGGTGTTGGTCAGTCAGTACAGAGACGCAGTGAGTGTTGGTCAGTCAGTACAGAGAGAGTGAGTGTTGGTCAGTCAGGACAGAGACTGAGTGAGTGTTGGTCAGTCGGTACAGAGAGAGTGAGTGCTGGTCAGTCAGTACAGAGAGAGTGAGTGTTGGTCAGTCAGTACAGAGAGAGTGAGTGAGTGTTGGTCAGTCAGTACATAGAGAGTGAGTGTTGGTCAGTCAGAACAGAGAGTGAGTGTTGGTCAGTCACAACAGAGAGAGTGTTGGTCAGTCAGTACAGAGAGAGTGAGTGTTGGTCAGTCAGTGCAGAGAGAGTGAGTGTTGGTCAGTCAGTACAGACAGAGTGAGTGTTGGTCAGTCAGTACAGAGAGAGTGAGTGTTGGTCAGTCAGTACAGACACTGAGTGACTGTTGGTTAGTGAGTACAGAGATGGAGTGAGTGTTGGTCAGTCAGTACAGGGATAGTGACTGTTGGTCAGTCAGTACACAGATGGAGTGACTGTTGGTCAGTCAGTGCAGAGAGAGTGAGTGTTGGTCAGTCAGTACAGAGAGAGTGTGTTGGTCAGTCAGTACAGAGAGAGTGAGTGTTGGTCAGTCAGTACAGAGACAGAGTGAGTGTTGGTCAGTCAGTGCAGAGAGAGTGAGTGTTGGTCAGTCAGTGCAGAGAGAGTGTGTTGGTCAGTCAGTACAGAGACAGAGTGAGTGTTGGTCAGTCAGTACAGAGAGAGTGAGTGTTGGTCAGTCAGTACAGAGACGGAGTGAGTGTTGGTCAGTCAGTACAGAGAGAGTGAGTGTTGGTCAGTCAGTACAGAGACGGAGTGAGTGTTGGTCAGTCAGTACAGAGAGAGTGAGTGTTGGTCAGTCAGTACAGAGAGAGTGAGTGTTGGTCAGTCAGTACAGAGACGGAGTGAGTGTTGGTCTGTCAGTGCAGAGAGAGTGAGTGTTGGTCAGTCAGTGCAGAGAGAGTGTGTTGGTCAGTCAGTACAGAGACAGAGTGAGTGTTGGTCAGTCAGTACAGAGACGGAGTGAGTGTTGGTCAGTCAGAACAGAGACGGAGTGAGTGTTGGTCAGTCAGTACAGAGACAGAGTGAGTGTTGGTCAGTCAGTACACAGATGGAGTGAGTGTTGGTCAGTCAGTATAGACACTGAGTGACTGTTGGTTAGTGAGTACAGAGATGGAGTGAGTGTTGGTCAGTCAGTACAGGGATAGTGACTGTTGGTCAGTCAGTACACAGATGGAGTGACTGTTGGTCAGTCAGTGCAGAGACAGAGTGAGTGCTGGTCAGTCAGTGCAGAGAGAGTGAGTGTTGGTCAGTCAGTACAGAGAGAGTGAGTGTTGGTCAGTCAGTACAGAGAGAGTGTGTTGGTCAGTCAGTACAGAGACGGAGTGGGTGTTGGTCAGTCAGTGCAGAGAGAGTGAGTGTTGGTCAGTCAGTACAGGGAGAGTGAGTGTTGGTCAGTCAGTACACAGATGGAGTGAGTGTCGGTCAGTCAGTACAGAGTGAGTGCTGGTCAGTCAGTACAGAGAGAGTGACTGTTGGTCAGTCAGTACAGAGACGGAGTGAGTGTTGGTCAGTCAGAACAGAGAGAGTGAGTGTTGGTCAGTCAGTACAGAGAGAGTGAGTGTTGGTCAGTCAGTACAGAGACGGAGTGAGTGTTGGTCAGTCAGTACAGAGAGAGTGAGTGTTGGTCAGTCAGTACAGAGACGGAGTGAGTGTTGGTCAGTCAGTACAGAGAGAGTGAGTGTTGGTCAGTCAGTACACAGATGGAGTGAGTGTTGGTCAGTCAGTACAGACACTGAGTGACTGTTGGTTAGTGAGTACAGAGATGGAGTGAGTGTTGGTCAGTCAGTACAGGGATAGTGACTGTTGGTCAGTCAGTACACAGATGGAGTGACTGTTGGTCAGTCAGTGCAGAGAGAGTGACTGTTGGTCAGTCAGTACACAGATGGAGTGAGTGTTGGTCAGTCAGTACAGAGAGAGTGAGTGTTGGTCAGTCAGTGCAGAGAGAGTGAGTGTTGGTCAGTCAGTACAGAGAGAGTGAGTGTTGGTCAGTCAGTACAGAGACAGAGTGAGTGTTGGTCAGTCAGTACAGAGAGAGTGAGTGTTGGTCAGTCAGTACAGGGATAGTGACTGTTGGTCAGTCAGTACACAGATGGAGTGACTGTTGGTCAGTCAGTGCAGAGAGAGTGACTGTTGGTCAGTCAGTACACAGATGGAGTGAGTGTTGGTCAGTCAGTACAGAGAGAGTGAGTGTTGGTCAGTCAGTGCAGAGAGAGTGAGTGTTGGTCAGTCAGTACAGAGAGAGTGAGTGTTGGTCAGTCAGTACAGAGACAGAGTGAGTGTTGGTCAGTCAGTACAGAGAGAGTGAGTGTTGGTCAGTCAGTACAGAGAGAGTGAGTGTTGGTCAGTCAGAGCAGAGAGAGTGAGTGTTGGTCAGTCAGTACAGAGAGAGTGAGTGTTGGTCAGTCAGTACAGAGACGGAGTGAGTGTTGGTCAGTCAGTACAGAGAGAGTGTGTGCTGGTCAGTCAGTACAGAGAGAGTGAGTGTTGGTCAGTCGGTACAGAGACGGAGTGAGTGTTGGTCAGTCAGTACAGACACAGTGACTGTTGATCAGTTAGTAGAGATACAGAGTGAGTGTTGGTCAGTCAGTACACAGATGGAGTGAGTGTTGGTCAGTCAGTATAGATACTGAGTGACTGTTGGTTAGTGAGTCCAGAGATGGAGTGAGTGTTGGTCAGTCAGTACAGAGAGAGTGAGTGTTGGTCAGTCAGTACACAGATGGAGTGAGTGTCGGTCAGTCAGTACAGAGAGAGTGAGTGCTGGTCAGTCAGTACAGAGAGAGTGAGTGTTGGTCAGTCAGTACAGAGAGAGTGAGTGTTGGTCAGTCAGTACAGAGACAGAGTGAGTGTTGGTCAGTCTGCACAGAGACAGAGTGAGTGCTGGTCAGTCAGTACAGGGAGAGTGAGTGTTGGTCAGTCAGTACAGAGAGAGTGAGTGTTGGTCAGTCAGTACAGAGACGGAGTGAGTGTTGGTCAGTCAGTACAGAGACAGAGTGAGTGCTGGTCAGTCAGTACAGAGACGGAGTGGGTGTTGGTCAGTCAGTACAGAGAGAGTGAGTGTTGGTCAGTCAGTGCAGATAGAGTGAGTGTTGGTCAGTCAGTACAGAGAGAGTGAGTGTTGGTCAGTCAGTACAGAGAGAGTGGGTGTTGGTCAGTCAGTGCAGAGAGAGTGAGTGTTGGTCAGTCAGTACAGGGAGAGTGAGTGTTGGTCAGTCAGTACACAGATGGAGTGAGTGTCGGTCAGTCAGTACAGAGTGAGTGCTGGTCAGTCAGTACAGAGAGAGTGACTGTTGGTCAGTCAGTACAGAGACGGAGTGAGTGTTGGTCAGTCAGAACAGAGAGAGTGAGTGTTGGTCAGTCAGTACAGAGAGAGTGAGTGTTGGTCAGTCAGTACAGAGACGGAGTGAGTGTTGGTCAGTCAGTACAGAGAGAGTGAGTGTTGGTCAGTCAGTACAGAGACGGAGTGAGTGTTGGTCAGTCAGTACAGAGAGAGTGAGTGTTGGTCAGTCAGTACACAGATGGAGTGAGTGTTGATCAGTCAGTACAGACACTGAGTGACTGTTGGTTAGTGAGTACAGAGATGGAGTGAGTGTTGGTCAGTCAGTACAGGGATAGTGACTGTTGGTCAGTCAGTACACAGATGGAGTGACTGTTGGTCAGTCAGTGCAGAGAGAGTGAGTGTTGGTCAGTCAGTGCAGAGAGAGTGAGTGTTGGTCAGTCAGTACAGAGAGAGTGAGTGTTGGTCAGTCAGTACAGAGACAGAGTGAGTGTTGGTCAGTCAGTACAGAGAGAGTGAGTGTTGGTCAGTCAGTACAGAGAGAGTGAGTGTTGGTCAGTCAGAGCAGAGAGAGTGAGTGTTGGTCAGTCAGTACAGAGAGAGTGAGTGTTGGTCAGTCAGTACAGAGACGGAGTGAGTGTTGGTCAGTCAGTACAGAGAGAGTGTGTGCTGGTCAGTCAGTACAGAGAGAGTGAGTGTTGGTCAGTCGGTACAGAGACGGAGTGAGTGTTGGTCAGTCAGTACAGACACAGTGACTGTTGATCAGTTAGTAGAGATACAGAGTGAGTGTTGGTCAGTCAGTACACAGATGGAGTGAGTGTTGGTCAGTCAGTATAGATACTGAGTGACTGTTGGTTAGTGAGTCCAGAGATGGAGTGAGTGTTGGTCAGTCAGTACAGAGAGAGTGAGTGTTGGTCAGTCAGTACACAGATGGAGTGAGTGTCGGTCAGTCAGTACAGAGAGAGTGAGTGCTGGTCAGTCAGTACAGAGAGAGTGAGTGTTGGTCAGTCAGTACAGAGAGAGTGAGTGTTGGTCAGTCAGTACAGAGACAGAGTGAGTGCTGGTCAGTCAGTACAGGGAGAGTGAGTGTTGGTCAGTCAGTACAGAGAGAGTGAGTGTTGGTCAGTCAGTACAGAGACGGAGTGAGTGTTGGTCAGTCAGTACAGAGAGAGTGAGTGTTGGTCAGTCAGTACAGAGACGGAGTGAGTGTTGGTCAGTCAGTACAGAGAGAGTGAGTGTTGGTCAGTCAGTACAGAGACGGAGTGAGTGTTGGTCAGTCAGTACAGAGAGAGTGAGTGTTGGTCAGTCAGTACACAGATGGAGTGAGTGTTGGTCAGTCAGTACAGAGAGAGTGAGTGTTGGTCAGTCAGTACAGAGACGGAGTGAGTGTTGGTCAGTCAGTACAGAGAGAGTGAGTGTCGGTCAGTCAGTACAGAGAGAGTGAGTGCTGGTCAGTCAGTACAGAGAGAGTGAGTGTTGGTCAGTCAGTACAGAGAGAGTGAGTGTTGGTCAGTCAGTACAGAGAGAGTGAGTGTCGGTCAGTCAGTACAGAGAGAGTGAGTGCTGGTCAGTCAGTACAGAGAGAGTGAGTGTTGGTCAGTCAGTACAGAGACAGAGTGAGTGTTGGTCAGTCAGTACAGAGAGAGTGAGTGTTGGTCAGTCAGTACAGAGATGGAGTGAGTGTTGGTCAGTCAGTACAGACACTGTGAGACTGTTGGTTAGTGAGTACAGAGATGGAGTGAGTGTTGGTCAGTCAGTACAGAGAGAGTGAGTGTTGGTCAGTCAGTACAGAGAGAATGAGTGTTGGTCAGTCAGTGCAGAGAGAGTGAGTGTTGGTCAGTCAGTGCAGAGAGAGTGAGTGTTGGTCAGTCAGTACAGAGAGAGTGAGTGTTGGTCAGTCAGTACAGAGAGAGTGAGTGTTGGTCAGTCAGTACAGAGAGAGTGTGTTGGTCAGTCAGTACAGAGACGGAGTGAGTGTTGGTCAGTCAGTACAGAGAGGGTGTGTTGGTCAGTCAGTACAGAGACGGAGTGAGTGTTGGTCAGTCAGTACAGAGAGAGTGAGTGTTGGTCAGTCAGTACAGAGACAGAGTGAGTGCTGGTCAGTCAGTACAGAGACGGAGTGGGTGTTGGTCAGTCAGTACAGAGAGAGTGAGTGTTCGTCAGTCAGTGCAGATAGAGTGTTGGTCAGTCAGTACAGAGAGAGTGGGTGTTGGTCAGTCAGTGCAGAGAGAGTGAGTGTTGGTCAGTCAGTACAGAGAAAGTGAGTGTTGGTCAGTCAGTACAGGGAGAGTGAGTGTTGGTCAGTCAGTACAGAGAGAGTGAGTGTTGGTCAGTCAGTACAGAGAGAGTGAGTGTTGGTCAGTCAGTACAGGGAGAGTGAGTGTTGGTCAGTCAGTACAGAGAGAGTGGGTGTTGGTCAGTCAGTACAGAGACAGAGTGAGTGTTGGTCAGTCAGTACAGAGAGAGTGAGTGTTGGTCAGTCAGTACACAGATGGAGTGAGTGTCGGTCAGTCAGTACAGAGAGAGTGAGTGCTGGTCAGTCAGTACAGAGAGAGTGAGTGTTGGTCAGTCAGTACAGAGAGAGTGAGTGTTGGTCAGTCAGTACAGAGACGGAGTGAGTGTTGGTCAGTCAGTACAGAGAGAGTGAGTGTTGGTCAGTCAGTACAGAGACAGAGTGAGTGTTGGTCAGTCTGCACAGAGACAGAGTGAGTGCTGGTCAGTCAGTACAGGGAGAGTGAGTGTTGGTCAGTCAGTACAGAGAGAGTGAGTGTTGGTCAGTCAGTACAGAGACGGAGTGAGTGTTGGTCAGTCAGTACAGAGACAGAGTGAGTGCTGGTCAGTCAGTACAGAGACGGAGTGGGTGTTGGTCAGTCAGTACAGAGAGAGTGAGTGTTGGTCAGTCAGTGCAGATAGAGTGAGTGTTGGTCAGTCAGTACAGAGAGAGTGAGTGTTGGTCAGTCAGTGCAGAGAGAGTGAGTGTTGGTCAGTCAGTACAGAGAGAGTGGGTGTTGGTCAGTCAGTGCAGAGAGAGTGAGTGTTGGTCAGTCAGTACACAGATGGAGTGAGTGTTGGTCAGTCAGTACAGAGAGAGTGAGTGTTGGTCAGTCAGTACAGAGAGAGTGAGTGTTGGTCAGTCAGTACAGAGACGGAGTGGGTGTTGGTCAGTCAGTACAGGGAGAGTGAGTGTTGGTCAGTCAGTACACAGATGGAGTGAGTGTCGGTCAGTCAGTACAGAGTGAGTGCTGGTCAGTCAGTACAGAGAGAGTGACTGTTGGTCAGTCAGTACAGAGACGGAGTGAGTGTTGGTCAGTCAGAACAGAGAGAGTGAGTGTTGGTCAGTCAGTACAGAGAGAGTGAGTGTTGGTCAGTCAGTACAGAGACGGAGTGAGTGTTGGTCAGTCAGTACAGAGAGAGTGAGTGTTGGTCAGTCAGTACAGAGACGGAGTGAGTGTTGGTCAGTCAGTACAGAGAGAGTGAGTGTTGGTCAGTCAGTACACAGATGGAGTGAGTGTTGATCAGTCAGTACAGACACTGAGTGACTGTTGGTTAGTGAGTACAGAGATGGAGTGAGTGTTGGTCAGTCAGTACAGGGATAGTAACTGTTGGTCAGTCAGTACACAGATGGAGTGACTGTTGGTCAGTCAGTGCAGAGAGAGTGAGTGTTGGTCAGTCAGTGCAGAGAGAGTGAGTGTTGGTCAGTCAGTACAGAGAGAGTGAGTGTTGGTCAGTCAGTACAGAGAGAGTGAGTGTTGGTCAGTCAGTACAGAGAGAGTGAGTGTTGGTCAGTCAGAGCAGAGAGAGTGAGTGTTGGTCAGTCAGTACAGAGAGAGTGAGTGTTGGTCAGTCAGTACAGAGACGGAGTGAGTGTTGGTCAGTCAGTACAGAGAGAGTGTGTGCTGGTCAGTCAGTACAGAGAGAGTGAGTGTTGGTCAGTCGGTACAGAGACGGAGTGAGTGTTGGTCAGTCAGTACAGACACAGTGACTGTTGATCAGTTAGTAGAGATACAGAGTGAGTGTTGGTCAGTCAGTACACAGATGGAGTGAGTGTTGGTCAGTCAGTACAGGGATAGTGACTGTTGGTCAGTCAGTACACAGATGGAGTGACTGTTGGTCAGTCAGTGCAGAGAGAGTGAGTGTTGGTCAGTCAGTGCAGAGAGAGTGAGTGTTGGTCAGTCAGTACAGAGAGAGTGAGTGTTGGTCAGTCAGTACAGAGAGAGTGAGTGTTGGTCAGTCAGTACAGAGAGAGTGAGTGTTGGTCAGTCAGAGCAGAGAGAGTGAGTGTTGGTCAGTCAGTACAGAGAGAGTGAGTGTTGGTCAGTCAGTACAGAGACGGAGTGAGTGTTGGTCAGTCAGTACAGAGAGAGTGTGTGCTGGTCAGTCAGTACAGAGAGAGTGAGTGTTGGTCAGTCGGTACAGAGACGGAGTGAGTGTTGGTCAGTCAATACAGACACAGTGACTGTTGATCAGTTAGTAGAGATACAGAGTGAGTGTTGGTCAGTCAGTACACAGATGGAGTGAGTGTTGGTCAGTCAGTACACAGATGGAGTGAGTGTTGGTCAGTCAGTATAGATACTGAGTGACTGTTGGTTAGTGAGTCCAGAGATGGAGTGAGTGTTGGTCAGTCAGTACAGAGAGAGTGAGTGTTGGTCAGTCAGTACACAGATGGAGTGAGTGTTGGTCAGTCAGTATAGATACTGAGTGACTGTTGGTTAGTGAGTCCAGAGATGGAGTGAGTGTTGGTCAGTCAGTACAGAGAGAGTGAGTGTTGGTCAGTCAGTACACAGATGGAGTGAGTGTCGGTCAGTCAGTACAGAGAGAGTGAGTGCTGGTCAGTCAGTACAGAGAGAGTGAGTGTTGGTCAGTCAGTACAGAGAGAGTGAGTGTTGGTCAGTCAGTACAGAGACAGAGTGAGTGCTGGTCAGTCAGTACAGGGAGAGTGAGTGTTGGTCAGTCAGTGCAGAGAGAGTGAGTGTTGGTCAGTCAGTACAGAGACGGAGTGAGTGTTGGTCAGTCAGTACAGAGAGAGTGAGTGTTGGTCAGTCAGTACAGAGACGGAGTGAGTGTTGGTCAGTCAGTACAGAGAGAGTGAGTGTTGGTCAGTCAGTACAGAGACGGAGTGAGTGTTGGTCAGTCAGTACAGAGAGAGTGAGTGTTGGTCAGTCAGTACAGAGAGAGTGAGTGTCGGTCAGTCAGTACAGAGAGAGTGAGTGCTGGTCAGTCAGTACAGAGAGAGTGAGTGTTGGTCAGTCAGTACAGAGAGAGTGAGTGTCGGTCAGTCAGTACAGAGAGAGTGAGTGCTGGTCAGTCAGTACAGAGAGAGTGAGTGTTGGTCAGTCAGTACAGAGACAGAGTGAGTGTTGGTCAGTCAGTACAGAGAGAGTGAGTGTTGGTCAGTCAGTACAGAGATGGAGTGAGTGTTGGTCAGTCAGTACAGACACTGTGAGACTGTTGGTTAGTGAGTACAGAGATGGAGTGAGTGTTGGTCAGTCAGTACAGAGAGAGTGAGTGTTGGTCAGTCAGTGCAGAGAGAGTGAGTGTTGGTCAGTCAGTGCAGAGAGAGTGAGTGTTGGTCAGTCAGTACAGAGATGGAGTGAGTGTTGGTCAGTCAGTACAGACACTGTGAGACTGTTGGTTAGTGAGTACAGAGATGGAGTGAGTGTTGGTCAGTCAGTACAGAGAGAGTGAGTGTTGGTCAGTCAGTGCAGAGAGAGTGAGTGTTGGTCAGTCAGTACAGAGATGGAGTGAGTGTTGGTCAGTCAGTACAGACACTGTGAGACTGTTGGTTAGTGAGTACAGAGATGGAGTGAGTGTTGGTCAGTCAGTACAGAGAGAGTGAGTGTTGGTCAGTCAGTGCAGAGAGAGTGAGTGTTGGTCAGTCAGTGCAGAGAGAGTGAGTGTTGGTCAGTCAGTACAGAGATGGAGTGAGTGTTGGTCAGTCAGTACAGACACTGTGAGACTGTTGGTTAGTGAGTACAGAGATGGAGTGAGTGTTGGTCAGTCAGTACAGAGAGAGTGAGTGTTGGTCAGTCAGTGCAGAGAGAGTGAGTGTTGGTCAGTCAGTGCAGAGAGAGTGAGTGTTGGTCAGTCAGTACAGAGAGAGTGAGTGTTGGTCAGTCAGTACAGAGAGAGTGAGTGTTGGTCAGTCAGTACAGAGAGAGTGTGTTGGTCAGTCAGTACAGAGACGGAGTGAGTGTTGGTCAGAGTGTAGAGAGAGAGTGTGTTGGTCAGTCAGTACAGAGACGGAGTGAGTGTTGGTCAGTCAGTACAGAGAGAGTGAGTGTTGGTCAGTCAGTACAGAGACGGAGTGGGTGTTGGTCAGTCAGTACAGAGAGAGTGAGTGTTGGTCAGTCAGTGCAGATAGAGTGAGTGTTGGTCAGTCAGTGCAGAGAGAGTGAGTGTTGGTCAGTCAGTACAGAGATGGAGTGAGTGTTGGTCAGTCAGTACAGACACTGTGAGACTGTTGGTTAGTGAGTACAGAGATGGAGTGAGTGTTGGTCAGTCAGTACAGAGAGAGTGAGTGTTGGTCAGTCAGTGCAGAGAGAGTGAGTGTTGGTCAGTCAGTACAGAGATGGAGTGAGTGTTGGTCAGTCAGTACAGACACTGTGAGACTGTTGGTTAGTGAGTACAGAGATGGAGTGAGTGTTGGTCAGTCAGTACAGAGAGAGTGAGTGTTGGTCAGTCAGTGCAGAGAGAGTGAGTGTTGGTCAGTCAGTGCAGAGAGAGTGAGTGTTGGTCAGTCAGTACAGAGATGGAGTGAGTGTTGGTCAGTCAGTACAGACACTGTGAGACTGTTGGTTAGTGAGTACAGAGATGGAGTGAGTGTTGGTCAGTCAGTACAGAGAGAGTGAGTGTTGGTCAGTCAGTGCAGAGAGAGTGAGTGTTGGTCAGTCAGTGCAGAGAGAGTGAGTGTTGGTCAGTCAGTACAGAGAGAGTGAGTGTTGGTCAGTCAGTACAGAGAGAGTGAGTGTTGGTCAGTCAGTACAGAGAGAGTGTGTTGGTCAGTCAGTACAGAGACGGAGTGAGTGTTGGTCAGAGTGTAGAGAGAGAGTGTGTTGGTCAGTCAGTACAGAGACGGAGTGAGTGTTGGTCAGTCAGTACAGAGAGAGTGAGTGTTGGTCAGTCAGTACAGAGACGGAGTGGGTGTTGGTCAGTCAGTACAGAGAGAGTGAGTGTTGGTCAGTCAGTGCAGATAGAGTGTTGGTCAGTCAGTACAGAGAGAGTGGGTGTTGGTCAGTCAGTGCAGAGAGAGTGAGTGTTGGTCAGTCAGTACAGGGAGAGTGAGTGTTGGTCAGTCAGTACAGAGAGAGTGAGTGTTGGTCAGTCAGTACAGAGAGAGTGAGTGTTGGTCAGTCAGTACAGGGAGAGTGAGTGTTGGTCAGTCAGTACAGAGAGAGTGGGTGTTGGTCAGTCAGTACAGAGACAGAGTGAGTGTTGGTCAGTCAGTACAGAGAGAGTGAGTGTTGGTCAGTCAGTACACAGATGGAGTGAGTGTCGGTCAGTCAGTACAGAGAGAGTGAGTGCTGGTCAGTCAGTACAGAGAGAGTGAGTGTTGGTCAGTCAGTACAGAGAGAGTGAGTGTTGGTCAGTCAGTACAGAGACGGAGTGAGTGTTGGTCAGTCAGTACAGAGAGAGTGAGTGTTGGTCAGTCAGTACACAGATGGAGTGAGTGTCGGTCAGTCAGTACAGAGAGAGTGAGTGCTGGTCAGTCAGTACAGAGAGAGTGAGTGTTGGTCAGTCAGTACAGAGAGAGTGAGTGTTGGTCAGTCAGTACAGAGACGGAGTGAGTGTTGGTCAGTCAGTACAGAGAGAGTGAGTGTTGGTCAGTCAGTAAAGAGACAGAGTGAGTGTTGGTCAGTCTGCACAGAGACAGAGTGAGTGCTGGTCAGTCAGTACAGGGAGAGTGAGTGTTGGTCAGTCAGTACAGAGAGAGTGAGTGTTGGTCAGTCAGTACAGAGACGGAGTGAGTGTTGGTCAGTCAGTACAGAGACAGAGTGAGTGCTGGTCAGTCAGTACAGAGACGGAGTGGGTGTTGGTCAGTCAGTACAGAGAGAGTGAGTGTTGGTCAGTCAGTGCAGATAGAGTGAGTGTTGGTCAGTCAGTACAGAGAGAGTGAGTGTTGGTCAGTCAGTGCAGAGAGAGTGAGTGTTGGTCAGTCAGTACAGAGAGAGTGGGTGTTGGTCAGTCAGTGCAGAGAGAGTGAGTGTTGGTCAGTCAGTACAGGGAGAGTGAGTGTTGGTCAGTCAGTACACAGATGGAGTGAGTGTCGGTCAGTCAGTACAGAGTGAGTGCTGGTCAGTCAGTACAGAGAGAGTGACTGTTGGTCAGTCAGTACAGAGACGGAGTGAGTGTTGGTCAGTCAGAACAGAGAGAGTGAGTGTTGGTCAGTCAGTACAGAGAGAGTGAGTGTTGGTCAGTCAGTACAGAGACGGAGTGAGTGTTGGTCAGTCAGTACAGAGAGAGTGAGTGTTGGTCAGTCAGTACAGAGACGGAGTGAGTGTTGGTCAGTCAGTACAGAGAGAGTGAGTGTTGGTCAGTCAGTACACAGATGGAGTGAGTGTTGATCAGTCAGTACAGACACTGAGTGACTGTTGGTTAGTGAGTACAGAGATGGAGTGAGTGTTGGTCAGTCAGTACAGGGATAGTGACTGTTGGTCAGTCAGTACACAGATGGAGTGACTGTTGGTCAGTCAGTGCAGAGAGAGTGAGTGTTGGTCAGTCAGTGCAGAGAGAGTGAGTGTTGGTCAGTCAGTACAGAGAGAGTGAGTGTTGGTCAGTCAGTACAGAGACAGAGTGAGTGTTGGTCAGTCAGTACAGAGAGAGTGAGTGTTGGTCAGTCAGTACAGAGAGAGTGAGTGTTGGTCAGTCAGAGCAGAGAGAGTGAGTGTTGGTCAGTCAGTACAGAGAGAGTGAGTGTTCGTCAGTCAGTACAGAGACGGAGTGAGTGTTGGTCAGTCAGTACAGAGAGAGTGTGTGCTGGTCAGTCAGTACAGAGAGAGTGAGTGTTGGTCAGTCGGTACAGAGACGGAGTGAGTGTTGGTCAGTCAGTACAGACACAGTGACTGTTGATCAGTTAGTAGAGATACAGAGTGAGTGTTGGTCAGTCAGTACACAGATGGAGTGAGTGTTGGTCAGTCAGTATAGATACTGAGTGACTGTTGGTTAGTGAGTCCAGAGATGGAGTGAGTGTTGGTCAGTCAGTACAGAGAGAGTGAGTGTTGCTCAGTCAGTACACAGATGGAGTGAGTGTCGGTCAGTCAGTACAGAGAGAGTGAGTGCTGGTCAGTCAGTACAGAGAGAGTGAGTGTTGGTCAGTCAGTACAGAGAGAGTGAGTGTTGGTCAGTCAGTGCAGAGAGAGTGAGTGCTGGTCAGTCAGTACAGAGAGAGTGAGTGTTGGTCAGTCAGTACAGAGAGAGTGAGTGTTGGTCAGTCAGTGCAGAGAGAGTGAGTGTTGGTCAGTCAGTACAGAGACGGAGTGAGTGTTGGTCAGTCAGTACAGAGAGAGTGAGTGTTGGTCAGTCAGTACAGAGACGGAGTGAGTGTTGGTCAGTCAGTACAGAGAGAGTGAGTGTTGGTCAGTCAGTACAGAGACGGAGTGAGTGTTGGTCAGTCAGTACAGAGAGAGTGAGTGTTGGTCAGTCAGTACACAGATGGAGTGAGTGTTGGTCAGTCAGTTAAGAGAGAGTGAGTGTTGGTCAGTCAGTACAGAGACGGAGTGAGTGTTGGTCAGTCAGTACAGAGAGAGTGAGTGTCGGTCAGTCAGTACAGAGAGAGTGAGTGCTGGTCAGTCAGTACAGAGAGAGTGAGTGTTGGTCAGTCAGTACAGAGAGAGTGAGTGTCGGTCAGTCAGTACAGAGAGAGTGAGTGCTGGTCAGTCAGTACAGAGAGAGTGAGTGTTGGTCAGTCAGTACAGAGACAGAGTGAGTGTTGGTCAGTCAGTACAGAGAGAGTGAGTGTTGGTCAGTCAGTACAGAGATGGAGTGAGTGTTGGTCAGTCAGTACAGACACTGTGAGACTGTTGGTTAGTGAGTACAGAGATGGAGTGAGTGTTGGTCAGTCAGTACAGAGAGAGTGAGTGTTGGTCAGTCAGTACAGAGAGAGTGAGTGTTGGTCAGTCAGTGCAGAGAGAGTGAGTGTTGGTCAGTCAGTGCAGAGAGAGTGAGTGTTGGTCAGTCAGTACAGAGAGAGTGAGTGTTGGTCAGTCAGTACAGAGAGAGTGAGTGTTGGTCAGTCAGTACAGAGAGAGTGTGTTGGTCAGTCAGTACAGAGACGGAGTGAGTGTTGGTCAGTCAGTACAGAGAGAGTGTGTTGGTCAGTCAGTACAGAGACGGAGTGAGTGTTGGTCAGTCAGTACAGAGAGAGTGAGTGTTGGTCAGTCAGTACAGAGACGGAGTGGGTGTTGGTCAGTCAGTACAGAGAGAGTGAGTGTTGGTCAGTCAGTGCAGATAGAGTGTTGGTCAGTCAGTACAGAGAGAGTGGGTGTTGGTCAGTCAGTGCAGAGAGAGTGAGTGTTGGTCAGTCAGTACAGGGAGAGTGAGTGTTGGTCAGTCAGTACAGAGAGAGTGAGTGTTGGTCAGTCAGTACAGAGAGAGTGAGTGTTGGTCAGTCAGTACAGGGAGAGTGAGTGTTGGTCAGTCAGTACAGAGAGAGTGGGTGTTGATCAGTCAGTACAGAGACAGAGTGAGTGTTGGTCAGTCAGTACAGAGAGAGTGAGTGTTGGTCAGTCAGTACACAGATGGAGTGAGTGTCGGTCAGTCAGTACAGAGAGAGTGAGTGCTGGTCAGTCAGTACAGAGAGAGTGAGTGTTGGTCAGTCAGTACAGAGAGAGTGAGTGTTGGTCAGTCAGTACAGAGACGGAGTGAGTGTTGGTCAGTCAGTACAGAGAGAGTGAGTGTTGGTCAGTCAGTACAGAGACGGAGTGAGTGTTGGTCAGTCAGTACAGAGAGAGTGAGTGTTGGTCAGTCAGTACAGAGACGGAGTGAGTGTTGGTCAGTCAGTACAGAGAGAGTGAGTGTTGGTCAGTCAGTACACAGATGGAGTGAGTGTTGGTCAGTCAGTATAGATACTGAGTGACTGTTGGTTAGTGAGTCCAGAGATGGAGTGAGTGTTGGTCAGTCATTACAGGGATAGTGACTGTTGGTCAGTCAGTACACAGATGGAGTGACTGTTGGTCAGTCAGTGCAGAGAGAGTGAGTGTTGGTCAGTCAGTTCAGATAGAGTGAGTGTTGGTCAGTCAGTACAGAGACAGAGTGAGTGTTGGTCAGTCAGTACCGAGAGAGTGAGTGTTGGTCAGTCAGTACAGAGACAGAGTGAGTGTTGGTCAGTCTGCACAGAGACAGAGTGAGTGCTGGTCAGTCAGTACAGGGAGAGTGAGTGTTGGTCAGTCAGTACAGAGAGAGTGAGTGTTGGTCAGTCAGTACAGAGACGGAGTGAGTGTTGGTCAGTCAGTACAGAGACAGAGTGAGTGCTGGTCAGTCAGTACAGAGACGGAGTGGGTGTTGGTCAGTCAGTACAGAGAGAGTGAGTGTTGGTCAGTCAGTGCAGAGAGAGTGAGTGTTGGTCAGTCAGTACAGAGAGAGTGGGTGTTGGTCAGTCAGTGCAGAGAGAGTGAGTGTTGGTCAGTCAGTACAGGGAGAGTGAGTGTTGGTCAGTCAGTACACAGATGGAGTGAGTGTTGGTCAGTCAGTACAGAGTGAGTGCTGGTCAGTCAGTACAGAGAGAGTGACTGTTGGTCAGTCAGTACAGAGACGGAGTGAGTGTTGGTCAGTCAGAACAGAGAGAGTGAGTGTTGGTCAGTCAGTACAGAGAGAGTGAGTGTTGGTCAGTCAGTACAGAGACGGAGTGAGTGTTGGTCAGTCAGTACAGAGAGAGTGAGTGTTGGTCAGTCAGTACAGAGACGGAGTGAGTGTTGGTCAGTCAGTACAGAGAGAGTGAGTGTTGGTCAGTCAGTACACAGATGGAGTGAGTGTTGATCAGTCAGTACAGACACTGAGTGACTGTTGGTTAGTGAGTACAGAGATGGAGTGAGTGTTGGTCAGTCAGTACAGGGATAGTGACTGTTGGTCAGTCAGTACACAGATGGATTGACTGTTGGTCAGTCAGTGCAGAGAGAGTGAGTGTTGGTCAGTCAGTGCAGAGAGAGTGAGTGTTGGTCAGTCAGTACAGAGAGAGTGAGTGTTGGTCAGTCAGTACAGAGACAGAGTGAGTGTTGGTCAGTCAGTACAGAGAGAGTGAGTGTTGGTCAGTCAGTACAGAGAGAGTGAGTGTTGGTCAGTCAGTACAGAGAGAGTGAGTGTTGGTCAGTCAGTACAGAGACGGAGTGAGTGTTGGTCAGTCAGTACAGAGAGAGTGTGTGCTGGTCAGTCAGTACAGAGAGAGTGAGTGTTGGTCAGTCGGTACAGAGACGGAGTGAGTGTTGGTCAGTCAGTACAGACACAGTGACTGTTGATCAGTTAGTAGAGATACAGAGTGAGTGTTGGTCAGTCAGTACACAGATGGAGTGAGTGTTGGTCAGTCAGTATAGATACTGAGTGAGTGTTGGTTAGTGAGTCCAGAGATGGAGTGAGTGTTGGTCAGTCAGTACAGAGAGAGTGAGTGTTGGTCAGTCAGTACACAGATGGAGTGAGTGTCGGTCAGTCAGTACAGAGAGAGTGAGTGCTGGTCAGTCAGTACAGAGAGAGTGAGTGTTGGTCAGTCAGTACAGAGAGAGTGAGTGTTGGTCAGTCAGTACAGAGACAGAGTGAGTGCTGGTCAGTCAGTACAGGGAGAGTGAGTGTTGGTCAGTCAGTACAGAGAGAGTGAGTGTTGGTCAGTCAGTACAGAGACGGAGTGAGTGTTGGTCAGTCAGTACAGAGAGAGTGAGTGTTGGTCAGTCAGTACAGAGACGGAGTGAGTGTTGGTCAGTCAGTACAGAGACAGAGTGAGTGTTGGTCAGTCAGTACAGAGAGAGTGAGTGTTGGTCAGTCAGTACAGAGATGGAGTGAGTGTTGGTCAGTCAGTACAGACACTGTGAGACTGTTGGTTAGTGAGTACAGAGATGGAGTGAGTGTTGGTCAGTCAGTACAGAGAGAGTGAGTGTTGGTCAGTCAGTACAGAGAGAGTGAGTGTTGGTCAGTCAGTGCAGAGAGAGTGAGTGTTGGTCAGTCAGTGCAGAGAGAGTGAGTGTTGGTCAGTCAGTACAGAGAGAGTGAGTGTTGGTCAGTCAGTACAGAGAGAGTGAGTGTTGGTCAGTCAGTACAGAGAGAGTGTGTTGGTCAGTCAGTACAGAGACGGAGTGAGTGTTGGTCAGTCAGTACAGAGAGAGTGTGTTGGTCAGTCAGTACAGAGACGGAGTGAGTGTTGGTCAGTCAGTACAGAGAGAGTGAGTGTTGGTCAGTCAGTACAGAGACAGAGTGAGTGCTGGTCAGTCAGTACAGAGACGGAGTGGGTGTTGGTCAGTCAGTACAGAGAGAGTGAGTGTTGGTCAGTCAGTGCAGATAGAGTGTTGGTCAGTCAGTACAGAGAGAGTGGGTGTTGGTCAGTCAGTGCAGAGAGAGTGAGTGTTGGTCAGTCAGTACAGGGAGAGTGAGTGTTGGTCAGTCAGTACAGAGAGAGTGAGTGTTGGTCAGTCAGTACAGAGAGAGTGAGTGTTGGTCAGTCAGTACAGGGAGAGTGAGTGTTGGTCAGTCAGTACAGAGAGAGTGGGTGTTGGTCAGTCAGTACAGAGACAGAGTGAGTGTTGGTCAGTCAGTACAGAGAGAGTGAGTGTTGGTCAGTCAGTACACAGATGGAGTGAGTGTCGGTCAGTCAGTACAGAGAGAGTGAGTGCTGGTCAGTCAGTACAGAGAGAGTGAGTGTTGGTCAGTCAGTACAGAGAGAGTGAGTGTTGGTCAGTCAGTACAGAGACGGAGTGAGTGTTGATCAGTCAGTACAGAGAGAGTGAGTGTTGGTCAGTCAGTACAGAGACGGAGTGAGTGTTGGTCAGTCAGTACAGAGAGAGTGAGTGTTGGTCAGTCAGTACAGAGACGGAGTGAGTGTTGGTCAGTCAGTACAGAGAGAGTGAGTGTTGGTCAGTCAGTACACAGATGGAGTGAGTGTTGGTCAGTCAGTATAGATACTGAGTGACTGTTGGTTAGTGAGTCCAGAGATGGAGTGAGTGTTGGTCAGTCAGTACAGGGATAGTGACTGTTGGTCAGTCAGTACACAGATGGAGTGACTGTTGGTCAGTCAGTGCAGAGAGAGTGAGTGTTGGTCAGTCAGTGCAGATAGAGTGAGTGTTGGTCAGTCAGTACAGAGACAGAGTGAGTGTTGGTCAGTCAGTACCGAGAGAGTGAGTGTTGGTCAGTCAGTGCAGAGAGAGTGAGTGTTGGTCAGTCAGTACAGAGACAGAGTGAGTGCTGGTCAGTCAGTACAGAGACGGAGTGGGTGTTGGTCAGTCAGTACAGAGAGAGTGAGTGTTGGTCAGTCAGTGCAGATAGAGTGAGTGTTGGTCAGTCAGTACAGAGAGAGTGGGTGTTGGTCAGTCAGTGCAGAGAGAGTGAGTGTTGGTCAGTCAGTACAGGGAGAGTGAGTGTTGGTCAGTCAGTACACAGATGGAGTGAGTGTCGGTCAGTCAGTACAGAGTGAGTGCTGGTCAGTCAGTACAGAGAGAGTGACTGTTGGTCAGTCAGTACAGAGACGGAGTGAGTGTTGGTCAGTCAGAACAGAGAGAGTGAGTGTTGGTCAGTCAGTACAGAGAGAGTGAGTGTTGGTCAGTCAGTACAGAGACGGAGTGAGTGTTGGTCAGTCAGTACAGAGAGAGTGAGTGTTGGTCAGTCAGTACACAGATGGAGTGAGTGTTGGTCAGTCAGTACAGACACTGAGTGACTGTTGGTTAGTGAGTACAGAGATGGAGTGAGTGTTGGTCAGTCAGTACAGGGATAGTGACTGTTGGTCAGTCAGTACACAGATGGAGTGACTGTTGGTCAGTCAGTGCAGAGAGAGTGAGTGTTGGTCAGTCAGTGCAGAGAGAGTGAGTGTTGGTCAGTCAGTACAGAGAGAGTGAGTGTTGGTCAGTCAGTGCAGAGAGAGTGAGTGTTGGTCAGTCAGTACAGAGAGAGTGAGTGTTGGTCAGTCAGTACAGAGACAGAGTGAGTGTTGGTCAGTCAGTACAGAGAGAGTGAGTGTTGGTCAGTCAGTACAGAGAGAGTGAGTGTTGGTCAGTCAGAGCAGAGAGAGTGAGTGTTGGTCAGTCAGTACAGAGACGGAGTGAGTGTTGGTCAGTCAGTAGAGAGAGAGTGTGTGCTGGTCAGTCAGTACAGAGAGAGTGAGTGTTGGTCAGTCGGTACAGAGACGGAGTGAGTGTTGGTCAGTCAGTACAGACACAGTGACTGTTGATCAGTTAGTAGAGATACAGAGTGAATGTTGGTCAGTCTTTTCTTTACAATTTAAAATGCCCAATTGTTTTTTTCCAATTATCGGGCAATTTAAGCTTGGCAATCCACCTACCCTGCACATCTTTGGGTTGTGGAGGTGAGACCCACACAGACATCGGAGAATGTGCAAACTCCACACGGACAGTGATTCAGGGCCGGGATTGAACCCGGGTCCTCAGCGCCATGAGGCAGCAGTGCTAACCACTGTGCCATCGTGCCGTTAGTCAGTCAGCAAAGAGACAGAGTGAGTGTTGGTCAGCCAGTAGAGACATAGATTGAGTGTTGGTCAGTCAGTACAGAGAGAGAGTGAGTGATGGTCAGTCAGTAATATAATCTTTATTAATAATTTTGATAATTGTTACAAGCAGGCTTCCATTAATGCTGCAATGAAGTTACTGCGAAAATCCCCAAGTCGCCACACTCCAGCTCCTGTTCGGGTACACAGAGATAGAATTCAGAATGTCCAATTCACCTAACAAGCACGTCTTTCGGGATTTATGGGAGGAAACCAGAACATCCAGAGGAAACCCACGCAGACACGGGGAGAACGTGCAGACCGCACAGACAGTGGGCCCAAGTGGGAATCAAACCCGAAACCCTGACACTGTGAAGCAACAGTGCTAAGCACAGTACAGTAACAGCACAGAGACGGAGTGAATGATGGTCTGTCAGTCCAGAGAGAGTGAGTGTTGGTCAGTCAGTACAGGCACAGAGTGAGTGTTGGTCAGTCAGTACGGAGACAGAGTGAGTGTTCGTCAGTCACTACAGACAGAGTGAGTGATGGAAAGTCAGTACAGACAAGAGTGAATGTTGGTCAGTCAGTACAGACCAGAGTGAGCGTTGGTCTGTCACTATCGAGAGAGTTTACACTGAAGAATTGGAAGATGCCTGGAGAAGATTGTCCATCTGAAGATTGGAAGTTGGCAGGGAAGGAGAACAAACGATGAACATCTTTTGCCTACCTCCCTGCCAATTTCTAGTCTTCAGATGGACAATTTGTGATCAGTCACAGACGAGGCATATACGCTTATATATATATATATGTGTTGAAGAATTTTGGTTATCAATGTAGTCTTCAGAAATGGAATTAACTGAGAGTAATTTCAATCTGGCTATCCACCCTTTTCTTGCAGACTGATTCAACACCTCAGAATATCCCCAAAACTGCCCTAACATCTCAATCTGGCCCGGTCTTAATGAGCAATTACCATAATAATCTGTGGCTGCAAAAAGCAGCCCTTGCTGGAACATAACTTCAAGAAATAAAAAGCAGAATATAAAGAGAAAATGCAGGAAATATCAGCCCATGAGGTACCACTGAAAAAAACATAATTGGCTGGGAAAAATGATCAATTGCGCAGCTATTTGCGGAAAGGAAGTTTGGAAACTTCAGATTATGTGGGGATTCAGCTGGGAAGAAAATGTGAAGTATTTTTTCCCAAACAGGGCTATGGGTCAACGCCAAGTTAATACTCTTGATCGTTGGGAATTGGTTATAAAGTGTTCGCTTGTGGAGATATAGTCAATCTGGCACCAAAAAGAAGAGTGGGTTGCTGGGCTAAATAAACATCTATTGTTGATGTCTTATCAAACCCCCTTTGTGACCTCTCACTAAAGGCTGTTTATTCATGGGCTGGTATTCAATGCACCTGGCAGATTAAGTTGCTGTTATCCAAATATTACACGGAAACTCAATTCCGCTACTTAAGTGGGAAGAGTTTTTCCTTCAAAATTAAAAAGAAATGCACCAATGACATAATGAAGTTCGTCTCAAAGAGTTCTTCCAGTAAATATCTGGCACACAGCAACAAAGGCAGGAATTATGCAAGTACAATCCCCTGCTTGGTAGTGTGTCCACTGTCCCATAGTTACCAACAGCCTGAGCAGGTGATATATTACATAGAATTACAGAGCGTACAGCACATAAACACGCCATTCTGTCCAATGCATCTATGCTGGAGTTTAGGCTCCACACAGTCCTCCTACCACCTCACCAGTATGTCCTCCTCTTCCTTTCTCACTCATGTACTTACGTAATTTCCCCTAAATTCATCCAGCTATTTACTTAGAATTTTAAATATATATATTTTTATTCTCCTTTTTCATATTTTCTCCCAAATTTACACCCAACAATAAACAATAATCAGTAACGAATGCAATGTCAATCCCCATATCAATAACAACGATCCCATTCTCCCACCAAACCCCCAAACATTTGTTCACATAAACAAATGACAAAAAGGAATCAGGAATCACCGATAGTCACCCATTGGTCAGTAAGTACAGAGACAGAGTGAGTGTTGGTCAGCCAGTAGAGACATAGATTGAGGGTTGGTCAGTCAGTACTGAGAGAGTGAGTGATAGTCAGTCAGTAATATAATCTTTATTAATAATTTTTATTATTGTCACAAGCGGGCTTACATTTACACTGCAATGAAGTCACTGTGAAAATCCCCTAGTCGCCATACTCCGGCGCCTGTTCGGGTACGCTGGCATTCATTACTGATTATTGTTTATTGTTGGGTGTAAATTTGGGAGAAAATATGAAAAAGGAGAATAAAAATATATATTTTTAAAATCCTAAGTAAATAGCTGCATGGATTTAGGGGAAATTACATAAGTCCCCCCCAATGTTCGATGTAATCTAATTCTCGAAAGTACATAATGAATAACGCCCATGAATTGTCGAACCCCTCCATCCTTCCCCTCAGTTCAAATTTGACCTTCTAAATAGTCAAGAATTCCAGAAGGTTCCCCCGCCACGCCAGGGCACAGGGTGGGAGGTTGATCTCCACCGTAACAGGATCCCCCGCCACGCCAGGGCACAGGGTGGGAGGTTGATCTCCACCGTAACAGGATCCACCTTCGGGCGATCAACGAGGCGAAGGCTACAACATTTGCCTCCGCACCCGTTTCCAGCCCCGGCTGGTCGAACACCCCGAATATGGCCTTCCCAGGGCCCGGGTCCAGTATCATGTGCACCACTTTAGAGATTATCCTAAATACCTCCTTCCAGTAATCCTCCAGCTTTGGACAGGACCAAAACATAGGAACGTGGTTTGTGGGGCCCCCCCTGCAACGTTCACACACATCTTCTACCCCCTCAAAGAGCCGGCTCATCCTCGCCCTTGTAAGGTGCGTTCTATACACCACCTTCAGCTGTATCAGCCCCAACCTCACACACGAGGTGGAGGCGGTCACCCTCTGGAGCACCTCACACCAGAACCCCTCCATGCGCTCTTTTTTACTTAGAATTTAAACATAAGAATTAGGATCAGGAGTGGGCCATCCATCTCATCGAGCCTACTCCACCATTTGATAAGATCATGGTTGATCAGATCGTGACTTTAATTCCACTTTCCCCTTCCTCATAACCCTCGACTCCCTTGCCTATCCAAAATCTGTCTAACTCAGCTTTGAATGTATTCAACGACCCAGTCTCTACTGCTCACTGGGGGAGAGAATTCCAGAGATTAGTGACCTCAATTCCGCCTTCAGGTAACTTCCACATTTTTGATCACTGCTTGGGTCAAGACTTTTCTTCATGAGATTGATATAAAGTTGACTAGCTCTTCTTGTTTTTTTGTTTGCAATGCTCAAGCAGCATTTATTAAATAAAAGATGTCTGTACCTACTTGATTGGAAAATGGATTGGTTTTGGGCCATGGGTAGTGCGGGCAGCCTTATTTGCCGCTATCCTTGATCTTAAAAAGACAAACAATAACCAGCAGTTTGAAACCTCTGATCCCACAAAGCAATTGCCGTCAATCGATGGAGTGTATGATATAGGGGGCTGGTGGCAGAGTGCACAGGGGTCAGCTCGTTTGATCCTCTCCCCCTCCTCTACTCCCTGTACACACACGACTGTGTGGCAAAACTTGGTTCCAACTCCATCTACATGTTTGCTGACGATACGACCATAATGGGCCGGATCTTGAATAACGACGAGTCCGAATACAGGAGGGAGATAGAGAACCTAGTGGAGTGGTGTAGCAACAACAATCCCTCCCTCAATGCCAGCAAAACGAAAGAGCTGGCCATTGACTTCAGGAAGCAAAGTACTGTACACGCCCCTGTCAGCATCAACGGGGCCGAGGTGGAGATGGTTAGCAGTTTCAAATTCCTAGGGGTGCACATCTCCAAAAATCTGTCCTGGTCCACCCACGTCAACGCTACCACCAAGAAAGCACAACAGCGCCTATACTTCCTCAGGAAACTAAGGAAATTCGGCATGTCCACATTAACCCGTACCAACTTTTACAGATGCACCATAGAAAGCATCCTATTGGGCTGCATCACAGCCTGGTATGGCAACTGCTCGGCCCAGGACAGCAAGAAATTTCAGAGAGTCGTGAACTCCGTCCAGTCCATCACACGAACCTGCCTCCCATCCATTGACTCCATCTACACCTCCCGCTGCCTGGGGAAAGCGAGCAGAATAATCAAAGACCCCTCCCACCCGGCTTACTCACTCTTCCAACTTCTTCCATCGGGCAGAAGATACGGAAGTCTGAGAACACGCACGAACAGACTCAAAAACAGCTTCTTCCCCACTGTCACCAGACTCCTAAATGACCCTCTTATGGACTGACTTCATTAACACTACACCCTGTCTAGTGCTTCATCCGATGCCAGTGCTTATGTAGTTACATTGTATATGTTGTGTTGCCCTATTATGTATTTTCTTTTATTCCCTTTTCTTCTCATGTACTTAATGATCTGTTGAGCTGCTCGCAGAAAAATACTTTTCACTGTACCTCGGTACACGTGACAATAAACAAATCCAATCCAATCCAATCCCAGAAAGCTCCCTCAGTGGCCTTCATCTTGAATCATAGCAGGATACATCACAGAAGGTGTTTGAATTCATGGGAGGCCTGGTTAGCGTAGATAGGGAAAAAGTGTAGGTGATGGGAAAAAGAAGCAATGGTGATGCTTTTTCCTTCATTCTTTCATGGGATGTGGGCATTGCTGGAAGGCCAGGATTTGTTGCCCATCTTCATGTAAGTCTACTTGTGACAATAAAGATTATTTTTTTTAAAATTCTCTTGAAGTGAGTGGCAGTTAAGGGTCAACTACATTGCTGGGGATCTGGGGTCATATGTAGGCAAGACCAAATAATGACAGCAGATTTCCTTCCCAAAGTGAACCAGGTGGGTTTTCTTTTCCTGACAATCAATAATAGTTTCATGGTCCAGATTTTATGAATTGAATTTACACTTCACCAGCTACTGTGGAGAGGTTTGTGTCCCCAGAACATCAGTTTGGGCCTGTGAATGACTAATCCAGTGACATTACCACTGTGCCACCGTCTCCCCTGATAAGAGGAGAACTTTTTTTTTTAAAGTTCTGGACTGCACTGTCTGCGGGGTTAGTTGGGGAAGATTCAATTGAGGCTCTCTAAAGAAAATTGGACAATTACCTGAAGAAAAAAAATATACTGCAGGGTTACCGGAACAAGCAGGGAGAATGGAACTAGTTGGTTTGCTCTTGCAGAGGGCCAGCATAGATACCTTGGACTGAATGGCCTCCTTCTGTGCTGTAATCATTCTGTGATGCTACAAAATTGTGTGTCAGCCAAGGCTCAGTTGGCAGCAATCTCGTGAGGGGACTTGACATGGTGGGGGCTGAAAGAATGTTTCCCCATGTGGGGGAGACTAGAACAGTTTAAAATTACGGTGTCTCCCATTTAAGATGGAGAGGAGGCGAACTTTTGTCTCTAAGGGACATGAGTCTTTGGAACTCTCTTCTCCAAAAAGTGAGGAGGCAGGGTCAATTAATATTTTTAAGGTGAAGGTAGATAGATTCTTGACTGACAAGGGAGTCACTGGTTATTGGGGGTCGGCGGAATGTGGAGTTGAAGCCACAACCAGATTAGCCACATCTGATAGAATGGCAGAGCAGGCTCAAGGGCCGAATGGCCTACTCCTGTTCCTAATTTGTATGTTTGTATTTATGTCGCACTCCAAAGACCTCAGTACAGAAACCAACTCCAGTGCAATAAACAACTTTTTGGGATTTCAAGACTTTTGCTTTTAGGATCTTGTTCCACAGTTGGCGGCACGGTAGTGCAGTGGTTAGCACTGCTGCCTCACGACGCTGAGGACCCAAGTTGATCCCGGCCCCGGGTCACTGTCCATGTGGAGTTTGCACATTCTCCCTGTGTCTGCGTGGGTCTCACTCCCACAACCTAAAGATGTGCAGGGTAGGTGGATAGGCCACGCTAAATTACCCCTTAATTGGTAAAAAAAGAATTGGGCACTCGAAATTTATATTAAAAAAAAACAGGATCATGTTCCGCAATTCAGTGGCCTTAATTACAGCCAGGTTGCAGCGATATTTCCAGCACAATTTGCCCAAAATTGCCCAAAGGTTGAGAAGTCTCAAGTGCAAATGAAGTCTGGCTCTTAACATTATTTCTTTTTTACACAAGACCAAATAGGCACGTTTTAAAAGCTTATAATTAAAAAAAAATTAACAAGAGACTGACTACTTACACCAATGTAACTCGTAAATGCTTCTGTATAGGTTTCTTAAAGTCATTTTCATTTCTTTCTGCAGGCAGTGGACTTGTCACTAATTAAACATGCTTGTTTATTGCACATTTTCAGCTGTATTAATCAAACCACACCAGGTTCTCACTTTTAAATATGCCAAGGAGCATTTTTAAATGCAATTTACATTGCAAAATCCTGCCCAATTGTGCTGCTTCATAGACGATTTTACATTTGGTGGTGTGCAAATGAGCTTGAACGACTATTTGAGGAAAAAAAAAAAATTTCCAAAACTAATTAATGTAATTTTGAGCACAATTTGCAGCTGATTTGCCAAACACACCCAAGGTGGGAATTCCTGGCCAGTGTTTTCTTATGAAAATTGAAACACTATGAGGTCTCATGTGACATATGATAGCCTGGGGCTGTTTTCCCTAAAATTGAAACGGCTGAGAAATGTCCCGATAGAGTTGTCAAGATTATGAACAATTTGATAGGTTAGACAGAGAGAAGATGGTTCCACCACTGGAGGAATCTGATGCTAGGGGTCACAAATATAAGATAGTCGCGAATAAGCCCAATAAATGCAGCAGTGAGGCTAGAGTTGCATTGCGATTGTGTTGCTGAACTAGTAATCCAGGAGCAAGGGCTAATTGAGTTCAAATCCCACCGTGGCAACTAGAAAATGTAGAAAGAATGCACGTCCTGCATTTATATGGTGTCTTTCACAACCAGAGGACACCCCATGGGGATTTATAGTCAGTGGAGTATCCACGATTGTAATGTGAGTCACCGCAGCCAATTTGGGCAGAGCAAGCTCCCACAAACAGCAATGTGATCTGTTTTTTCTAATGTTGATTAATGTTGGAATATTGACCAGGACACCAGGGTAAACATTCCTGTTCTTCTTCGAAATAGTGCTGTGGTTTTTTTTTACATCCACCTGAGATGGCAGATAGATCCTCAGTTAGAGGTGGAATCCTCGTCCTGAAGGTCCCCGGGAATCCGTGTGGAGGGTAAGTAAGCGCCTGATTGGATTTAAATTGTGAGAGAGCTTCTGGAAATGGTCATGGCAGGGTCACAACCAGCCCTCCAGCTGGTGGACAGGCCCAGTGGTGAGGCCGCTGAACCTGGCCAACATTTGAGCATGTGCCAAGCAATGGCCATTTGGGTCAGGTAATGAAGTCTGTCAATGTCATGGAACTACACTGAGCAGAAATAGAAGTGAAGTAATATTGGATAGGGCTGAGATATGTTCTTTAGGCCAGGGAAGATATTTGATAGAGGTGCTCGAAATCATAAGGAGTGTTGATAAGAGTAAATCAGGAGAAAAACTGTTTCTACTGGCAGATGGTTTGGCAACCAGAAGACACAGTTTAATGTAATTGGAAAAAGAAACACAGGTGACATGAGGAGATTTTTTACACAGTCAATTGTTATGCACTGTCGGAAAGGGCAGTGGAAGAAGTTCCAACAGCAACTTTTGAAACGGAAAAATAATAATAATCTTTATTGTCTTAAGTAGGCTTACATTAACACCGAAATTAAGTTACTGTGAAAAGCCCCTAGTTGCCACATTCCGGCGCCTGTTCGGGTACACGGAGGGAGAATTCAAAATGTACAAATTACCTAAAAGCACGTCTTTCAGGACTTGTGGGAGGAAACCGGAGCACCCGGAGGAAACCCACGCAGCCACGGGGAGAACGTGTGGACTCCGCACAGGCAGTGACCCGGGCCAGGAATCAAACCTGGAACCCTGGCGCTGTGAAGCAACAGTGCAAACTACTGTGCTACCGTGCCATGAATTGGATATATATTTCTGAAAGAGCAAAATTTCAGGGTTTTGGGGAAAGAACAAGGGAGTAGGACTAATTGAATAGCTCTTTCAATGCACCGACACAGGCAAGTTGGAGGGAACAGCCTCGTCTGGTACTTCAAAATTCCATGTTATTCATAGGTTTTACAGTAGAACATCACCTGATTACTGGCCACTCGATATTTTGTATTAGGAGTTTAAGGAAGAGATGCTTATACTTTTAAGGAATAATTCCAACCGTCTCTCCTGAGAAAGATACAAGGCTGGGGTTAATTCTACAGTGTTATATCCTGGTCTCTCTCTGTTTCCACGACGCAAACCTCATTTTAACTGCACGAGTTAGTCTGACTGCTGGTTGTGGTCGGTGCTCCCTTGAGCTGGCCCTCCTAACCAGGGGTTAACATGCATTCATTTGACTTGTTCCAACCTCTAACCTTGCATAAAGAGCCCTGCCAGTGGTTAATTAAAACGGAGTGTCCGCTGAACGTCAGCACTGCTGAGTTGGGCCGTCACACAAAACTGCTGTGTGCGACCCGAGAAACCGACCCATTACTTCAGCACTTTTCTTATCTCCATAATAATCAGGAAGAATAAAACCTTTCTCCCTCCCAACACCCCCCACCCCACCCCATCTCAAACCCCCAAAACAAACCATTTTTCTTTAATGGTAACCTCTGACATTAACACAGCATCCAGGAGAAGAGGAAACAAAAAGCACACCAACAAAAGTTCACTCAATTCCCAGAGTGTCACCATGCCCAGTGTGATTGACAGGACATTACGACACGATGAAAGGACCGCGGAACACCCCCCACCGGAGACCGCCTCTCTGGTGCAATCAGGAAACTGTCCCATCGATCTTTCCACTTTCAGGAACGCTGATAATCTTTGGATAACCTGGCCAAAGCACAGCAGAAGACGGCAGTGCCTTTATTACCCAGAGAAGTGGTGGGGGAAGCAAAATAAACATTGGTTTTAAACAGTTTCTGGAGGTCGGGAAAGGATACCTGACGTTTTACATGCTGCCCAATCTTCCTTAGCTGAATTCACATTGGTGAAGTGTGAAACGGATGACCAACACATAGCCGGGGAAGGCAGTTAAAATTCACCCCTTGGATTGCCCAGTTGTCTGTCCATTGTGATAGTCTGCCTATATCATACTGAAGTCTTTCCCCCTCTCCTCAATTTGCTCTGTGTCAGAGTCTGTACTTTTGTGAAATCAGCAAGTATCAAGATCATATTTCCTGGATCAAAGTTCACAACACCACTGTGCTATGTCACTTCCAATTCATCTCTTATCTGAACAACATTCATTTACCCTAACTCTTGTCCCCTGTCCTATAGCAACTTCCTATCCGTGCTACTTCACTTTCTCTTGCACCACATGTCTGAATTTTTCCAAAACGTATTGTGGTCAAATCCTTCCATGTGATCCTCCCACCCCAACTCTGCAACCTCCTCCAGCCCTACAGCCTTCTGAGGTATCTACACACCTACAATCTTAACATTGTGTGCATCACTGATTTTCAACACTCCACCACTGAAGGCTGCGTCTTCAGCTAGTTAGTCCACAAATTCCCTACCTAAACGTCTCCCCTCCTTTATTATGCTCCTCAAAATCTACATTTTTGACCCAGCAATTAATCCCAATAATTCAACAGGCAGGAGCAGGAGTAGACCATACAGCCAGTAGATCCTGCCCTACCATTCAATACAACCATGGCTTCAACTCCACTTTCTCACCCGCTCCCCATACCCCTTGATCCCCGAGACACCAAAGATCTGACTATCACAGCCCTAAATGTAGGCACCCCCCCAACCTTCATACCCCCCCTCCACCCTTATTTCATGAGCAAGGGCCATGAAAATGAAATGAAAATGCCCTGACCCAAGGCAGTGTCACCCTGGCGATCAGTCACCCTTGCACTGCCACCCTGCTAGTACACCTGCCAGCTTGACAGTGCCACCTGGGCAGTGCCAAGGTGTCCACATTCCTGGGTGTGGGCCAGGGGGCCACTCTGCACTATCCCTGGCCAACCAATGGCCTGGGAGACCCTCTGGGTGCCATTCCGCCTGGTCCACGTTTGTGTGGACCAATTCTGAACGGTGCCCGGCTGCGACCTCCCTGGGGAGGCCAGTGGATCCCGGAAGGCCGGTAGATCACGTGTAAGTAGGCCTTGAGTAGGTTTAAGACCTACTTACGCGAGCGCGGCTTGGTCCCGCCCATTGTGGGCTGGTTCCTGATCCCACAAGGGGTCGTGGCTGTCAGGAAGTCTGCAGGAGGCTCACCTGGGATCAACTGGCCATGTCGCCTGTGTCTCCATGTTCTAGATTCCTCAGCCAATGGAAACAACCTCTCAGTGTCTACTGTGTCAAGCCCCTTCACTCGCTTATATGTTTTAATAAACTCCAGAGTTTAAGCTCATTCTATTCAATTGTCCCTCATTGGTCAACCCTCTCAATCTAGGGACCAATCCAATGAACCTTTGCTGTTATGCTTGTAAACCAAGCATATCCTTCCTTAAATATTGAGACCACAACTATACACATATTCCTGGAGTGGTCCCACCAAAGCCCTACCCAATTGTGGCAAGTCTTACTTATCCTTGTATTCCATTCCCCTTGCAATAAAGACCAACATGCCATTTACCTTCTGAATTGCTCAGAGAAAGGACTTCATTAATAATTTGGGAGTAACTTGTTCTCGTTTGATGCTCTGATTGCCCTCTTTCGCCCTGTCTTCCTGCTCATCTTCCACGCTTTTTTTTCTCCCTGTTATTTTAACGTAGCTCAATTCAACTTGCTGAACTTTCCCACTCATTTAAAAAAAAAATTTAGAATACCCAATCCTTTTTTCTCCCCAATTAAGGGGCAATTTCGCGTGACCAATCCACCTAGCCCGCACATCTTTGGGTTGTGGGGGTGAGACCCATGCAAACACGGGGAGAATGTGCAAACTCCACACGGACAGTGACCCGGGGCTGGGATCGAACCCGGGTCCTCGGTGCCGCGCAGCAACAGTGCTAACCACTGTGCCACCGTGCCACCCTCATTTTCCCACTCATTCACTCCCTCTTTGTGTAATGTCTCCCCTCTCTCTGGCTCCAATCTGTGTAATGCCTCTCAGAGATAGTCGGCCCCTCATTCACTCATTTGGTATCTTTTGCCTTTGTCAGGTACCACGTCACGTAGTGATACAACACAACATTATTGGCTGACGGGAACGATCAAGCTGGACAGCAGGCAAGAGGCCACTGGGTAATCTGCTGCTCATGTTCCAACTCCCCTCACCTCTGTGCTCGTTGTCATACACGGGCTGCTGGTTAAGCAACGCCTTGATTTTAAAATTCTCATCCTTTGTTTTCATGGTCTCTGCGCCGCCCCCCCCCCCCCCCCCCCCCCCAACCTATGCACCCCATCCCTATCTCTGTAATCTCTTCCATCCCTACAACCTTCTGAGATATCAGCACTCCTTTTAATTCTGGTCTCGTGAGTATCCCTGCTGTCAATCGACTCACCATTGGTGGCTGTGCCTTCATCAAAAAGAAAATATTTATTTTTAAAAATGAAATGGATATTATTGCATTGGCACAAAGGATTCTATTGTATCAAACAGGCTACAGAGCAGCCCACACAATGTATGAACAGGTTGTGGCTGTGTCTATAAAATGCCTGAACCTTGACCCGACATTGTGCCAATTCTTTCAACACAATGAACCAAGTAGGCCTGGTGAATTGGAGCAATGCCCTCCCGCCTCTTCGCTCTCATTCAAGCCAACGACAGGCTCTTTTTTTTTAAAGCAACAGTACAATCCCTGCCCGAGTCTTCTAAAGGCATAGAAAATATAGCGGATCCCCCCAAACCCTCGCCCTTGTGTGATTAAGGTTCCCTTAGTAACAGAGAACCCCGCCATAAAACATTCCGCCTGCACTCCCTAGCGCCCTAAGCTTCCTCAGGCAGGTAACATTACTTGGGATGCAATGAGGTTTTTAAGCACACATCCAAACAAAGACTAGAACCTCTATCTCGTATGTTCAGATTATCACTGGGATGTCAAAGCTTCTAGATTTTGCTGTGGTAATCCACTCACCAACAGTCTGCAATTTCTAAATCTGCCTGCAAATAAACAGGATTGTGGGCTGTGTGATTGGCATTGGGTGATTGTTACTTGAAAATGATGAATGCTGTTGGACAGGGCATTCTGCAGGTTTGAGCACAGTCCAAACAAGGCATTGGTTCAATTTTTAAAACTCAAAGCCGATGACATCGCTGAATGAATAGAGGAGTTTACTGATCCCAACAAGGGGAAGAGGCTAAATTAACAGATGGAGTCTGGGTTGATAACTGCATTGCTCCTAATGTTAATTCCGTGCTCTTGTACTTTCAGCAACACATCCCAGGCGGATTGTTTTCTTGTTCCCTCCAAAAACTCCAAGACATAACACTGCTCAAACAAAATCATTTCGTCAGGGAAACACAACATGGAAAGTAACAGAAGCAGGACATTAGAATGAAGACCACTTCTACACACCAATACCATCATCTATTGAAAATCAATGGTGTCCAGTTAATTGCAATGTATACCTTTTGAACGTTAACACTGGAACATTTTTGAATTCAAAGTTCTTCTGTTTAAGGATTACACAGAACATTTTCTGGACATAAATTAAACATGAAAAACACGCAGTAATTTCATTCAGGTGTTGTAGTATTTAATAGGGTCTTCTATTTTTTAAATGCCCGAATGAATTAGTGCCTCAGGCCATATAAACGCTACGCTGCTTTTCAACAATGATATTATAGCCATAATAATCCTAAATTAGCTCTATACCGAATTTCATTCTAACCTTTACGCAGGCTCTTAGTTCATTATAGAGCTGGGCGCATAGCGATAGCAAATCAATAGCTTTCTGATCAATGATGCTGTAACATCCTTCACAATAACACTAGACTTGTTTCGTTGGTTCAAACCACAGCCTGTAAAGGGGCCATATATTTTTGTGCGTGTGTCGCAGTCACCTTGAACGCAATGTATCTATCATGTAAACAGTTGTCATCCTGGTGCTGCCTGGGCCCAGCTCGGAGACCTGCGTCTAATTCTTCAAAATAGAGCTTTTAATTTTCCCAGAGGAAGCTTTGTCCCAGGGCCCAGTCATCAGCTGCAGATTGCTTAACTGTTTCCCAAATCTCTAGAGTATGGAGGTTTATATCCCTGTCAGCTAATGAGCTACAGATCAAATTACTGAAGCAACGAGAATTGGGAGGGGGGAGGGATGGGAGGGTGAAAAAAGCAAGACCCAAAGATTAAGCTCTTTTTCTTCTGTCATACACCATCATCTCTCTTCTTGCAATCTGTTAGTAACCGAGGCTGGACGAGACAATAGGACAAAGAGATATAAAATAAATCGACATGAACAAGTTGCGTTGAACAAAATGAGAGAATAAAAATATGGGGCTGAACTGGCTTCACATTAATGGGTGATGGTTTTATTTTCAGAGCTTTGCTATCTGTGCAGTAGTAACAGTAAGTCAATCTGTGGCTCCAGACTCTGTTTCCAATTTGCTTTGCAGACACGGGTGACAGATATGGAATCATACCCTTGGTTGATGAACCCAGTCCTATTTATCCCATAAACCACTCGGCTAAGTGTGTTGTAACGTTCGAAGCCCAAGCTGGATGGGCATTTCAAACCTGCCTCGGAGACTGACAATCCCCATGGTGCTACCAGAGGGTGAAAATCTCTTCCAAACAGTACAGTCAGAGCTTGGCCCCTCACCTGCTATACTAAACAACAGTTTCGGATAATATAAAGGAAAAAACCATAGTGATCTCACTATGCTCCCCAGTTGTAGGACTGGGATCCTTCGCTGCAGTTGCCCTCACACTCCCAATATCAGGCAGATTACTGGTCAGAATTCAGCAAGTGCAAACAATGCTTTGCCCCAAGCAGAATAAAACAAGGGCAGACAGCCCACAGTTCTTTCGTCGCTAAGTTAGTTAAATTGCTTTCAGGTTGCCTATTATCCAAGATGGGGGCATTCACTCACTGCAACAGTTCGGAACTGTGCTGATGCTGGAACGTGTGGCAACCTAAGGTCCAAAACTACTATAGGCAGTTCAGGTGATTCTTGAAAGATACAGTTATCTAACCTTTGTTGTGAATATCTAGTTCATTGTTCATATGTTTAAGAATATAGCTTTTAGTTTTATGAATTGAAGGTCTAACTGTAGAGAGGGTGGCGGCATCTGACTGAGAAACTGATAATCAACCCTGAAGTAAATGTACTTCAGAAACAAACACTTAAAAAGGTGAGGTCTGTGTTGATTTTAAGAGGTCAGAGCTAGCAATACTGGGAAAGAGGGTTGTAAAACTCCATTAGAGATGGAAATTATTCAAATTGTTTCTTGGAAATGAGGTAAACTTTGGAATTAAAAGGTCGTCTACCTGAGAACAGGCCATGTGTCTCATGCTGCCTTGGAGATTGTAATTCAGGGAAGTGCCTTGGTTCGAAGACTCTATTGTCACTGCTGCTTACGGCGCTGAGGACCCGGGTTCGATCCCGGCCCCGGGTCAATGTCCATATGGAGAGTTTGCACATTCTCCCTGTGTCTGTGTGGGTTTCACCCCCACAACCCAAAAATGTGCAGGTTAGGTGGACTGGCCACACTAAATTGCCCCTTAATTGGAAAAAAATAATTGAGTACTCTAAATTATATATATTTTTTAAATCTGTGTGTTTGCTGACAGACTGAGGCAGCTGTAGCTTTGCTTTAGTGAAGAATGCATCTCATAGGGGCAGCACGGTGGCGCAGTTGGTTAGCCCTGTTGCCTCACGGCGCCGAGGTCCCAGGTTCGATCCCGGCTCTGGGTCACTGTCCGTGTGGAGTTTACACATTCTCCCCGTGTTTGCGTGGGTTTCGCCCCCACAACCCAAAGATGTGCAGGCTAGGTGGATTGGCCATGCTAAATTGCCCCTTAATTGGAAAAAATTGATTGGGTGCTCTAAATGTAAAAAAATAATGCATCTCACCGGATTTAAACTTGCATTTCAAGCAGAGAAAATAGTAAATTAATTGTTCACCGCATGGGATGCAGTTGGGGCTCTATTTCTGTTTGAATATTGTGCGGGAAAAGCAGCTGGAGAATTTACTCTAGCTTGCAGCTAGCGGACGTAATCTATAGTGGTCTTCACAGAGCCTTGTGGCAGAAAGAAGTTAGCAGAGTTAGCTTGGGAAGCTGTGGAAAGGCAGCTGAATATCTGCAGGCAACCTAATAAGGAGTTGAGGCATCCACAGTTGTGAGATTGGTAAAGGAAAAGGTGGAGGGTTGTACAGCCAAAAGGTTAATGGAAGGACTCCACAGAATCTTACCTTGGAGTAACAGCTGTGATATTAACGAGAATTATAAAGTAAATTCTGGAGGGCTGCGGCATAACTTTCGGGTTGGTGTCACAAAAAGTGAACAAACTGGGGCAGTACGGTGGCGCAGTGGGTTAGCCCTGCTGCCTCACGGTGCAGAGGACCCAGGTTTGATCCCGGCCCCGGGTCACTGCCCATGTGGAGTTTGCACATTCTCCTCGTGTCTGCGTGGGTCTCACCCCCACAACCCAAAGATGTGCCGGGTAGGTGGATTGGCCATGTTAAATTGCCCCTTACTTTGAAAAAAAAAGAATTGGGCACTCTAAAATTAAAAAAAAAGGAAAAGTGACCAAACCTGCAAGATTTAGTAAGGTAAAGGAATTCTTGAGGGGTGGGGGGGCGGTTGCTGAGGAAGTAAAAAGAATAAGACTTGAGTTAGGGCATAAATCTTTATAAGCCATATTAAGTGTTTTGTTTAATTTCAATTTGTATAAAATAAAGTTTCATTTTGTGTTAAAAATGTGAAATTGTGGCGTAATTCAGTTGGCTAGTTGCTGGGTGTTCAGGTTTATTCTTTAAACTTTAATGGTGTCTAATAGGAACCTTTGGTTCTACGACAATCTACATTTTTGTTCATACATTTCATTTGTGTCCAGAAATGTAAGCTTACAAACAAAACACTTCAGTTTTGTTTCACATTTGCTGTGGCGATTTGTGGAGAGCAGATTCGAGAGAAAAGGTTGGCACAGCAGAATACTTGACCTTTTTCCAATTAAGGGGCAAGTTTAGCGTGACCAATGGACCTACCCTGCACATCTTTGGGTTGTGGGGGTGAAACCCACGCAGACATGGGGAGAATGTGCAACTCCACACGGACAGTGACCCAGGGCTGGGATTCGAACCCGGGTCCTTAGCGCCGTAGTCCCAGTGCTAACCACTGCGCCACATACCGCCCTCCGACTCCAGACACTTGAGTACAGAAATCTAGGTTTACACTCTGAGTGCTGCACAGTCAGTGCTGTTGTCTTTCAGAGAGATGTTAATCCAGCTCGTCGCGGTGGAGCAATGGTGAACACTGCTGCCTCACGGTACCGAGGATACGGGTTCGATCCCGACCCCAGGTCACTATGCGTGAGGTGTTTGCATATTCTCTTCGTGTGCACCCAAAAATGCGCAGGGTAGGTGGAAATTGCCCTTCAATTGGAAAAAAATTTAAAAGGTTAAACCTGCTCGTCATCTCACATGGATATATTTTACACATTTTCAAAGAGGAATTGTCCTGCCTGATATTTATCCTTCAACAGAAAATAATTAAAAAACAGATCAACTGGTCATTAACATAACATGCTGCTATTTGTGTGAGCTTGCCATGTGCAGATTGGTTACCACATTTCCTACAATAATGTCTATACTTCACCAAGTACTTAACTAGCTGTAATGCTCTTTGAAACATCCTGAAGTTCTATAAAGCAAATCTTTCTTCAGTGCATGTGCAATGCTGAAGGCGTGTGATGGTGTAGGTGGGGACGTGGAGTGGCTCCAAGTGGAAGGTTTTAGGCTGATACCACCCTCTGACAGAACAACAGTAGGGAACTAAGTTACCAGAAAGGTTGCTGGCCTTGCTTGGCTCTTTGCTGGGTGGGGTGCCTAGATTGGTCATTGGTGAGGTATTAACTATTCCATAGCGAGTTTTCCAGTTTAACTGGGATCTCCTGTACACATTTCCTGAATAAAAAGCATTTTTTTAAAACTATAAAATGAATAAAGAAAAATATGCTTAAATACAACTTGACTAAAGTGACAGCGCAGTATATAATGGAGGGGCTTCACACAAGTCTCAAAAGGACACAGGAGATGATAATCCATTAATCTTCCTATATTCCCACATTATTGGAAGCTATAATGAATACAACGATTCTTTAAAAGAGCATTTCTTAATACCTTCCCTCCACCTCCACACGGAAACTTTCCTCAAAGTGTGTATAACATGTTTTGGCCTCAATAGTCTAGACTAACAGACTGTAAACTTTTGGCCAAGGCACAGGGTTTATAGGAAGTGGCTAATTAGAAGGATCTTAATGATAGGAATTAATTTATGACAAATTAGTTCACTTCTGTATTAGCTTTTTTGCAGCCATCCTTTCCGATATTAGTATATATTCAAAACGTTCAGTTGCTTCCTGCCAGAACTAATTATACGATCTGTTTAATTCTCAACCTGTTTTCCTTAATTGTACTGATACAGCCATGGAACATAATAGAATAATGTAATAAGCATGTCACACAATGCTACATACACCAATCATTCATGCCAACACCTGAAAATAATTGGGGCATATCAAGGGATTATCACAAGGGACTTTGGCCAAAAATAATCCCAAACGTGATTTGGACACCGGATCGGAAAAAGTTTAGTTGGGAAAAACACTAGAAGTCAAGACATAAGAGGCAAGGTGCACTGTGGTAACAGTGCATATAGCTAAGGGGAACAACAAAGTCTTAGAACTCATGCGTAAAGTACTAGAAGGAGAAAAAGCCACGAGCGCCAAAAAAAACATTCAAATGAGTGAACATTCGAACTGGTTGTGGTGAATTAGTTCTTCCTACATTCCATATAGCTACACATTCTGCAGAGTCGAGCACCAAAACATGCAGGGATGCAACTTGAAGTTCACAGTTTTCTCCTGCATCATGAACAGCCAATAACTGAGGTGCTGACATAAAATAGAAAGTGATGTTCAGACTATTTTAAATCTAAATAAGGCTGTATTGAGGACGGTCTTGCACTTCACGCTTTTAAAGAGGACATTACACATATACGCTTGGATCAGAAAATACAAACAGAAAAATAAAATCGAAAATTAGGGTTTTTTCTTTCATTGGAACATATGGAGTGATGTGATAGAAACATTTAAAATCATGAGGGGCAACGTTATTCGAAACAAATTGTTTCTAGTGGTTGAGGGAATGAGATGCCATAGATGCATGATTAAATGTAAGAGATGGTGGTCGGCAATCAAGGGAACTATTTTTTTTCACATGGTAAGTTTTGAGGTTGTGGAATCCACTTCCAAAATTAGTGGTGAAGCAGAAACTTGCCCAGAATATACTGTAAAGTTTCAGCTTAACTATTAACAGTTGCTCTTTTGTGGTGCACATGAGTTAGAAAAAGCGTGTGAGTAAAACAATTTCTTCTTCATGCCAATTTTTCTCCCCTTTGTGATTCACTTTGATATATCACCTTCGTCTCATAAGATGCTGGTTTGCACCATGGTCACCTCTGTGTTCAGCATCAAGTGCTGTGGCTCAAGATCCCAACACTGGCATGACAATCTCTATCGTATTTGTTGTAATGGAAGACAATGGGCTGAGAAGGTGCATGATTCGCTGGCTTCTGTTTTCTCTGGGCCCCTCTTTTCTGCCAACTGAACATTTTGTTGCTGCTCACCTCTTCCATTGGCCTCCAAAAGAATCAGCCTCCAGTGGTCATGGCCATCAGCGACTGTCTCCCAGTTGCCCATGTCAATGTTCATCATATCTCGCTTGCGGGTGTCCTTGTGGCACTGTTATGGGCATCCAATAGGTCGTGACCCAGTGGCCAATTTATTGTAGAGGGTCTTTGGGTATATGGCCATCATCCACATGATCAATAGGACTGAATCAATGCAAACATTGTTGGCTCACAAATGAGCTAAGGTACGTTGTAGCCACCTGGGTTGGTCACTTCCCGACTTAAAATGGAGATCCGCAAAGACTACAGGGGAAATTCAGCCAACACAGGAAAAACTAGCAAGTGCAAAGTCTCCTGTGTATTAGAACTTGCAAAAGCCCAGACAGCACTGAAACTCAGAGCCATCTGCATACTAATGAGCGATCCCCGGGAATAATTGAAACATGTAAGGTGAATAATGCCAAGCCAGACTCCTCGGCGCCAGCAGGAGCCAAGACAAAGGAAGGCCAACGGACACTTAGGGACCACCCAGCGATCAGCGAACGGCTCCAGTATTGGAGAAATCGATCCAAGTGATCGGAACTTTTGTAAGGGCCACGAAGAATCCAGCACGAGTTTTAAGGATACAAAGTAATAACATTTATTAACTATAACATATATACATAACAGTAGCAGTAACTTCCCTTGCTACATACTCCTTCCTGCTGGTTCCGAACTGGCCAGCTTTATTTATACTAGGAGTTTACTAGTGGTTTCTCCGCCCCCCTCATTGGAGAAGCTCATACTCCCACAGGATTGTGGGATAGTCATTAGTCCCCAGCCAATGGTAAGTAGGCAGGTTATAACATCCCTCCCCCCCAAAGTCCAAGGAATCCACCGAAGACCCTGGCGAAGGAGGGCGTCGGACACGTTTGGCCGCAGGCCGGACACCATTTGCACGCGGCGCTGGATCAGGCGGCGTGTAACGAGACGGAGATCGGCGCTTCCGTGATGAACGGCACAACGGTTGTACATCCACGGCCCGTGGACCCGAGGATTCCCCCTCTGATGCATCCTGTGTCTCCATCTCGGAGTCAGAGTCTGTTGCCTCCGTCATGTCAGCGTCTCTATCTCCATTCGGTCCCGTAACGACCTGCGCAGGCTTCGAGTGAGGCACCAGTGGAAGGTTGTGAGGACTACCTTCCCTTGTCTCTGCGGCTGTTGAAATGAGCTCCGGGGAGGGGAATCTTTTGAGGGGATGGTCTTCTGGACCGAACGTGGTCTACATGTTTTCGCTGGAGTCGACCCTGGGCTTGCACTTGGTAAGATATAGGGCCCGTTTGGCGAAGAATTACACCAGGAACCCACTGGGCACCACCAGCAAAATTCCGAACGTACACTGGGTCACCGGGCGCAAACTAACGAATCGGCCGATGCCAAGAAAATCCCTGTCCCTGCCGTTCTTGTGTGCGGCGTACTTTTGCGCCAATGTCCGGGAAAACCATACTAAGGCGGGTGCGAAGTATCTGGCCCATTAGGAGTTCTGCGGGAGCTACCCCAGTCACTGCATGGGGGGTGGTCCTGTAAGTAAACAAAAGGCGAGCCAGTCTCGTGTCCATTGATCCGGAAGACTGCTTCTTTAGGCCTCTTTTGAATGTCTGCACTGCGCGCTCTGCTAATCCATTGTGCTTTGCACACGTGGGTTCGAATCCCATCCTCGTCGCCAGTTTTGTAAGGGCCACGAAGAATCCAGCACGAGTTTTAAGGATACAAAGTAATAACATTTATTTACTATAACATATATACATAACAGTAGCAGTAACTTCCCTTGCTACATACTCCTTCCTGCTGGTTCCTGAACTGGCCAGCTTTATCTATACTAGGAGTTTACTAGTGGTTTCTCCGCCCCCCTCATTGGGGAAGCTCATACTCCCACAGGATTGTGGGATAGTCATTAGTCCCCAGCCAATGGTAAGTAGGCAGGTTATAACAGGAACCTAGTCCAATCACTTGGAACCAGATACGGGGTCCGCCCCGAACGGCGCGAAGCCCCTGGGGACGATAAAGTAGAGCCCCCAAGTTCAAATCGGTCTTCTTAGCAGGGTCACTCAGCAGCGCAAACCAACCCTTGACAGTGAACTGCCTAGCTGCCGCATCAACCAAGTAAGTCTCCAGTCAATGCACGCTATGAGATAGGTGCTCCAAGCTACCAGTCCATACCAGCTTTTGAATCCTGCAGACTCAGAATCGAACGAAAGGCCATTTGTTCCCCTGACCTGGTGGGCCAGTTCCGAAGCTAAGTATCGGCTTTTTAGTGTTAGAGATAGTCTAGTAAGTATAGCTTTATGCATGAGTAGTGATTTACTGTGTATGATAAATGTGTTTTGATTTGAATCTTACTAATTGATGTGTCGAGTTATTGATCATTACTTGAACTTGAACCTTGTGGCGGTATCATAAAGATACCTGGCGACTCTAGAAGAAAGGTTATAGAAACAGAGCAAATTAAGTAAATATACAACGAGCAACGAATTAAGAGCCAACCAAAGTTAGCAACAACGTACAGGGCAACTCGGACAACTAACAGAAGCTGAACACCAGTTTCCAAAAAGCTAACACAATATAGTTGTGGATGAGGAAGGTCATTTAGCCTAGGTTAGTAAATTCACTCAGAAACCACCTCTGGGGAGCTGCTTTAGCCTATTGAAAGCACTCTGTCCCACGGTTATCTGCCCTTTACTCCTCTCCCCACTGGCTCTTGGACCTGGCTCCTCATCCTCCGTTCGCCCACTCATGTCCCCACTCAACACCCCCTCCCCCCACCCCCTTTCTGTGACCCCCAACCCTGAACTGAATCACTTCAGTATGGTGCTCTGCTTCCAGTCAATTTGACTGGCCGGCAGCTCGCTAAGGTGGGACATCCTCCTGAGAAAAAGGTGGAATCTCAAGTTAAAGCAACTGACGCTGCTTTTAATATTAAATTGCTGCTAGGCAGCCAACAGGATGATGGGCGGGTTCCTCCCTATTGAGCCAGTAACAAGTGGGGACCACAGTGTCCCGTCAAATCGAGTCATTCCTCATGAATCAGAGAAACTGGGAACTCAGGTGTCCAAAGACAGAAATCACTGTAAGCTACTAAAAAAGTGAATGGAATGCTGAAGTTATTGTCCAGAGGATTGGAATGATGTTGCATTTACACAAATCTCTAGTTTAATCTCACATGGAATACTCAGTTCAGGCACTGCACCTTAGGAAGGATTTACTAACCTTTTAGGATAAAGGATTAAATTAGGAGGATGGGTTCATAGAATCATAGAATTTACAGTGCAGAAGGAGGTCATTTGGCCCATCAAGTCTGCACCGCCCTTGGATTCCCATTATGGAAAGAGCACCCTACTTAAGCTCACGCTTCCACATTGTCCCAGTAACCTCAGCTAACCTTCTGGAAACTGAGGGGCAATTTAGCATGGCCAATCCATCTAAACTGCGCTTCTCTGGACTGTGGGAGGAAACCGGAGCAGCCAGAGGAAACCCAAGCAGACACCGGAAGGAAGTGCAAACTTCACACACACATCACCCAAGGTCGGAATTGAACCTGGGTCCCTGGTGCTGTGAGGCAGCAGTGCTAACCACTGTGCCGCCCATGGATTAAATTTGCATTCCTCCAAGTGCAGAAAATTAAGGGGTGATCTGATTGTGGTGTTTAAGAGTTGAGAGCCCAGAACAAGGGGAAAGTCCTTAAAATGGGAGCTGGGCCATTTAGAGCACACCACTTCACACAAGGGTTGTGGAAATCTGGAACTTTCTCCTCTGCCAAAAGCTGCCTGGGTTTAAAGTAAACTAAAAATTCCAAAACTGAGATTGATAGATTTTTGTTAGATATGGATGGTTAGGGATAGGGAACCAAGTTGGGTAAAAGGAGTCAAGGTAGAGATCAGCCATGATTTAAATGAATGGTGGAACATGTTCAAGGGGCTGAATGCTCTACTCATGTTCCTACATCCCTTCCTCTCTGGCATTAGGTAATAGCCTTGTGGCACTTTTCTGCTCCGCCTCCTGTCCACAAGCATTTGACTTATCTCCCTGCCAACCTGTGAATCAACAACTGAAAATGGACAAGACTAAAAGCTGACAGCTGATGGAAGGTCCCGAGGAGTGGGAACAGGCTGAGAGCTGCGTTATCAATGAACACTCATAGGGAACAAAACCCTCCATTACTAATGCTCCAATATAAAGATACACAATCAATGTTACTAAACAAAAGCCAGAGTCAATTTTTAGAATTCTCTGCCTAACCCAAGATCCGGCAGCCCTTGTTCGTTATCGCCTGCATGAATTAATCCACTCGCACATCCAAATCTAAAATGTTTGCACTGTCTTAATTCAGCATAGCCGGACTCAGTCCGAATTTATGTTTCTTCACTTCAGAGGTTGAATAAATGGTGTTATGAGCCTCCATCAATTCTTAAAGGAATCGTTAAAACAGCGAGAATGATTTTGGTGCCCATTTTGATGCTCCTGTAATCCCCACACTGTCCTCTTCAAGTATAATGTAAATAAGACATTGTGCTAACACTTCGCACGTAAGGTGTTAAGCATTCTTTGCAGAGCACCAGAGCACAGAATGAATTACCTGGTGACCCAGAGAACAGGGTGGCACAGAGCCATATAATTCCTACTGGAAGGAAGAAAAGGCTAGCAGCAAGGAATTTCCCAAGAGCCTTCCTGCCCTGGGCAAAGTGAGAACTGTACTGGAAACATGGAAGAGGAGCCAGAAACAATGTATGAAGAAAACCGAGGGTCCCTCCTCTCTGCAGGAGCAGGCCTCTGAATAAGGCGCAGGAAGTTCTTAGCAGTTGACTGACTTCTCACATGCATGCCTTCCCTCCCAAGCAAGGTTGCCAGGGGGAAGCACAGGCAGCTGGAGACATAGGCCCGTGAACAATCAGCAAGAGATAGTGCACAACACTACATGGATATTTATTCCTTAATTACTGAAATCTTCCCGATAGCTCATTGCTGTAAATCCCATCTTCACGGCAGCCTCAAGGAAAAAAGGTAAGATTTATGAACAATTGGTTACTGCAGAAATAAATATCCCAGCTGCTCTCAATCGATACTGGGAATATTTTCTTCAAACTAGCCAGGTGTTTTATGAGGTACAAAGAATAAGAGTCTTAATAGCCTCAGAAACCAAACCAATGGAGTAAATTGCCAATTAACCTTCACTCCAAAACCCCAGGATCCCTAAAACAATTGCCACCCACAAGATTGCATGGGAAGTAAGAAAAAATGCAATATGAAAGTTAAACCTTGTTCACATTAGTTTGGAACTATATTCCCCATCATAAATACTTCCTCACACATTTGAATTAGGTCCATAACATCACCCCAGCAATCTATGTTTTGTCTCTGAACAATCCAGTTAACAATAGGACAGCTCAGTAGCATAGTGGTTACCATTGTTGCTTCACAGCACCAGGGACCTGGGTTCGATTCCCGGCTTGGGTCACTGACTGTGCGGAGTTTGCACGTTCTCCCCTTGTCTGCATGGGTTTACTCCGGGTACCCCGGTTTCCTCCCACAGTCCAAAGATGTGCAGGTTAGGTGGGTTGGCCATGCAAAATTGCCCTTAGTGTCCAAAAAGGTAAGGCGGGGTTACGGGGATAGGGTGGAGGTGTGGGCTCAAGTATGGTGCTCTTTCCAAGCGCCGGTGCAGACTCGATGGGCCGAATAGCCTCCTTCGGCACTGTAAACTCTATGATCCTATGATTCCCCATTCTAGGTGACAATCCAATCTGGTTAACAGGTACATAGTGTGAAGCAGTTACTCTTTTCTTTTTTTTGACTCTCCATATCATAATCCCTCATTCTCCTCTTGTGTTTCAGCGTAAAACTCCCTCCAAACCCAATCATTTCAAATCCGTGAGGCGTGAAGGACAGCACGCAGAAGAGGCCGAACCTCAGGCCATAGCCTCTGGTTATGCATACACTCTGCATTGATGCAGAGGGCCACACAGTTCAAAGATATTACTGTCCATTCTCAAATCTACATTTGAACCGTTGACAGTTTTCAAATGCAATTTACCTTCCAGTAAAGGCGGCTACTGGGAAAGAGCAGGGGCGTGGGACTAATTAGCTAGCTTGCACTTTACAGAGTTGGCACATGTACAATGGCCTGAATGGCCTCCTTCTTTTCTGGAAGATTCTATGATTCTAAGCATTAGACTCTTGACAGAGGTCTTGTGGTACAGTGGTGGCGTCTCTACCTCTGAATCTTAAGCTCCGGGTTCAAGTCCAAGTCAGGACTTGTTGGTCACAGAAGGAGCATTCCTATTTTTTCTTCTTATTTTTTAAATTTAGAGTACCCAATTCGTTTTTCCAATTAAGGGGCAATTCAGCGTGGCCAATCCACCTACCCTGCACATCTTTGGAAACCCATGGAAACACGGGGAGAATGTGCAAACTCCACACGGACAGTAACCCAGTGCCAGGATCGAACCTCGGCGCCGTGAGGCAGCAGTGCTAACCACTGTGCTGCCCAAGGAGATTCACAATATGATTCAATGGGCTGATAATCAGCTTGGGAATCCTTCCACCACTTAACCACTGTTCCTCAAAGGGAAAAAAAGTGTGAAGATATGCTAAAAAAAACCTCTTGATAATACTCCATGTAGTGTAGGATTTATAAACTTAGAAAGGATAGAATGGTCCATCCCACATTCCAGCTAGAATCTCACTTCTGGTACTATATTTACACCTAAATCTGGCAATGGTACATAAAACCCCTCATGATTCTAACACTTATCCTCTCACTAACCCACCCTTCTCCCACCTCAGCTATACAATCCCGGTCAGCTGTCCTCCACATACAACATTCGCAGCATTTCCCATCAGAGGTTTTGCAATGCAGGATGCTGATGTTTAATGTAAAGGTGTACAACATGGACTGCAAACACCAGCTTCCTCCCCCTCCAGTTGAATATAGGTTCATGCACAATCCAGTGAGAAGCAGAATATGTATGTCTGATGCCAGACCTTGTAATGCATTCCTGACCCCCTTCCTTACATGAAAGCTTGATATAGGCATTCAATCAAAATAAGTGGACATGCATTCATTTACAGGAAATTAACATTTGCACATGTACACATGGTAATGGACCAGATGCTGCCCCATTAGGGCCTTAGTAGTGTGGCTCACTCATATATTCTGGCTTCAGCTGCTCATGTGTATGACAACCTAAGGCTTTTCCAGCAGTCGGGTTATGCATCTAACCTGCCCAATGGTTTAGCCTTGTGAACTAACTTGATCAGATCATTTTCAACTCCTTCTTTGCCTGTGCCCTATGGAATAATAAATCTGCCCCTTTAGTTTTGTTTTGAATGATTCAACTAAGGTTGTATTTGCTCTACCCGGATCGCAGTCAAAGCACTCTGATGCAGCCACTCCTTTAGTTACACTTGGTCTTAGGCTTCCTTTAAATCGGATCACACCTCAGTTCTTTACTGTGTCTCACAAATATATCGCAATCAGAGGACCATACAGGACAATGTGAGACCATTTAACCCACTCTGCCTGTGCCAGCCCTTTGAATCAGCTGATCCCACTCCCCTGCTCTTTCTCCAATGCCTTCAATTTCTTTTCGCCCTTCAAGTATTTTGTCTGGGTTTAAGTATTTGGTACTGCATTACGCACAATCTTTCCCATCCTAAATCTTTCTCTCTACGCTTTTAAGAGGCTCATTAAAACTTATCTCTTTGACTACGTTTTTGGTTACCCGCCCCAGCATCTCCTTGCTTGGCTTGGTGTCGATTTGTGCCTCTTGTAAAGTTGAAGTCTCTGGAGTGGGACTTGTGAACAAATCCACAAGTTTTCAACTCTTCCCCCCCCCCCCCTCCAACCAATTCCACAAGTTTTCAACCCCCACCCTCACCCCATTCTGTAACATTCCACGGATTTCACTGCCTGAGCTCAAACCTGAAGAATGACCACTAGAGTCAGAAATTTCCAATGCCCATGAACATCAGCCACTGAGGCTTCAAAATAGGAGGGGAAGAAAAGGAATGTGTGCTCATGAACAGAAATCAGCTGCTGGATCATAGATTAGGTCGGAGGACAGTTTCCAGGCTTGCTCCCTTTGCTATAGAGAGTACTACGCAGTGTGGGAAGACCTGGGAAGGAGCTGATCAACAGTTGAAAAAAAACTTTAGAGTACCCAATTATTTTTATTTCCAATTAAGGGGCAATTTAGTATTACCAATTCACCTACCCTGCACATCTTTTTGGGTTGTGAGGGTGAAACCCGTGCAGACACGGGGAAATTGTGCAAACTCCACACGAACAGTGACTCAGGGCCGGGATTGAACCCAGATCCTCTGTGCTTGAGGCAGCAGTGCTAACCACTGCGCCACCATGCCGCCCTGCTGATCAACAATTTAAAAGACCGAGTGGTAGCGAGAAATGGAAAGAAGTCAGATGAAGCATTAAATCAATATGTCCAAGTGTGTTATGGACGGTTGACATTCTAATTGGAAATCAGAATGGAGCAAAGATATCCATATTAGACAACCTATCACTATAACAAAAATAAAGTTTGATGTAGTATTGATGATCTGCCGAGATGTCACTAACGCATTTCAATATACCACTGGGTAATTTTTTTCCTGGTGCGGAGCCTCGGTCAATGGGATCGCCAACATGAAAGTGCAGTTAAAGGGTAGAAATTGGATTCACTGCAGATTTTCAATGTACATCAGAAAAGAAAGAATTTTAATTTACACGCTGGCATTCACCACCTCAGGGTGACCCAAAGCATGTTACACCAAATGACACACTTTTTTTGCAGAGTTTTTTCCTACTGTTCTAATGTAGGAATCACAGCAACCAGTTTTCTTACAGCAAGTCATAGAAACAGAAATGAGATATTGACCAGATAATTGGTTATACTGATGTTGGTTGAGAGGTAAATATTGGCAAAGATACCAGGGCAGAACTGAACATCCCCGCTCTTCTTCAAAATAGTGCCATCTTTTAAGTCCACCTGAGAGAGCAGGGCGTCCAATGTCTCATCCAAAAAAAGGCTCCTCGAACAGTGCAGCACTCCCTCAGTACTGCACTGGAGTGTCAGCCTGGATTATGCGCTCAGGTCTCTAGAGTGGGACTTGAACCCACTACCTTCTGACTCAAGAGATGAGCATGCGAACCATTGATCTTCACCGTCTTGGTACCAATCTGGCAAAGTGGATCCGCCATCCGTTACAAAGCCGTGAAATGACCCCTCCTTGAGAATTTGGATGGGCAGAGCATAACAACAGTTTTGGATGAGTGGCGGCTACCAAAACCTAGTGTCAGGAAGAGCATTGTGCACACAGGTGCAAATCTTCTCTCCACAGAATCACATAGCAGTTGTAAGTGTTATGAAGGCGTTGATGGTTAGAGAAGCACAGTTTGTATTGGGTATGAATAAACTATATCCAACTCAATGACTATGGTTATTTATGTTAGGACAAGTATTCAGTTACCAATGACCTGAAGGCAGCATGCTGGTGCAGTGGTCAGCACTGCTGCCTTCAGGCCACCGAGGTCCCAGGTTCGATCCTGGCCCTGGGTCACTGTCCGTGTGGAGTTTGCACTTTCTCCCCGTGTTTGCGTAGGTTTCGTCCCCGCAACCGAAAGATGTGCAGGGTAGGTGGATTGGCCACGCTAAATTGCTCCTGAATTGGAAAAAATGAATTGGGTACTCTAAATTTATTTTTAAAATCAATGACCTGAAACGGTAACTCTCTTTCTCGCAACAGATGTTGTCTGAACTGCTGAGTATTTCCAAAATTTTCATTTAGCTATGGTGGTGGGATTCGCCTGTTTAACCATTTTAAAATTATAGTAAAATTATGCAGGGGTTTGGGAGAGTACGTAGAAAGAAATGGTTCCACGAGCAGGGAGGTCGGCAACCAGTGGACAATGATTCAAGATATTTGGCTAAAGTCGCAGAGGCAAGCTGAGGAGACCTTTCTTACGATGATCTAGAAGTCACTGCCTGAAAGGGGGGTGGGGAAGGTGATTTGAAAGTAACTTCCAATTGGGAATGAGATTAAAAACTTGAAAAATGAAACATTTTCAGGACTATGGGGAAAAAGCAGAGGGATAGCACTTTGAAAGGCCCAGCAAAGGCACGATGGGCCAGGTGGTCTTCTCCTCTGCTGTATGTTTTTACAATACAGCAGCATAATTCTCCCTTTTAACAGAAGCACCTTTTGTCATATCTCCTCTTTTGATATGTGATATATGGCCTAAGTTTCAATTGGATTGCAAAATTAGACAAGATGAAAGCAGAAACAAAGCCATAAGCTCTTTAAATTCTAATTTTTTGGATTGGGGGAGTTTGGGAATGGAGAAAGTATGAAGTGGGATTATGGTCATGCTCTGAGAGCTCAGCGTAAAGAATCATAGAATTTACAGTGCAGAAGGAGGCCATTCGGCCCATCTAGTCTGCACCAGCTCTTTGAAAGAGCACCCTACCCAAACCCACACCTCCACCCCATCCCCATAACCCCATAACCCCACCCAACACTAAGGGTAATTTTGGACACTAAGGGCAATTTAGCATGGCCAATCGACCTAACCTGCACATCTTTGGACTGTGGGAGGAAACTGGAGCACCCGGGGGAAACCCACGCACACATGGGGAGAACGTGCAGATCCGCACAGACAATGGCCCAAGCCGGGAATCGAACCTGGGACCCTGGAGCTGTGAAGCAATTGTGCTAACCACCATGCTACGGTGCTGCCCAGAAGAACAGCTGTAAACCTCCTATGGGTTCAGAAAAGATAATAAAGTGTTAAGTTCTAATATAAATTTAGTTCTATATTGGTGACTTGTTTTCATTTGCTTCCCTTCTCTCCTTTCAATAGAGAGCCTTGTGGGAGAACAGATTGCAGACCTGTCTACCGCTGAGAATCACATAATTGGAATGCACAGAAGGTAGCCATTCAGCCCATTGGGCCTTTGATAGAGTTATCCAATTAGTCCTACCGTCCTTCTCTTTCTCCACAACCCTGCAATACATTTTCCTCTTTTTCAAGTATATGTCCAATTTCCTTTTGAAAGTTATTGATTCAATCTGGAATGCATTGCCTGAGAGTGTGGTGGAGGCAGGTTCAATCGAGGCTTTTTAAAGGTAATTAGACTGTTACCTGAAAAGGGACAAATGTGCAGGGACGGGGGATGGCAGGAGAATGGCACGAAGCCAACTGCTCATTTGGAGGGTCGTGCAGACATTTCCCCCCCCCAATTAAGGGGTAATTTAGTGTGGCCAATCCACCTCCCTGCCCATCTTTGGGTTGTGGGGGTGAGACCCACGCAGACATGGGGAGAATGTGCAAACTCCACACGGACAGTGACCCGTAACCCAGATCCTCAGCACCGTGAGGCAGCAGTGCTAACCACTGTGCCACCGTGCTGCCTGGCCGTGCAGACATGATGGGCTGAATAGCATCTTTCTGCATTGTAACAACTGGACTCTTTCAGGCAGTGCCTTCCAGATTAGAACAACTGGGTGGGTAAAGAGAGAAAAACAAATCACCTCAACTTCCTGCTGGTTCTTCTGCCATTTATCTTGTATCTGTGTCCTCTGATCACTGATTCCCCACCCCCACCAAATGCACTCACACACACATATAGCGGAAACAATTTCTCCATTTTTACTCTATCAAGACTCTCTCATAACTTTGAACACTGCTGTTGAATCTCCCCTTCGCCTTCTCGGCTGTAATGAGAACAATCTCAGTTTCTCTCGTCTCCACAGCTCACGGTGAAATGAGCAAAATGTTGGTTTTGCTTTCAAGATGAACATTTGTCATCTATTACTAAAACAATGTCTGTACTGCTGTCTAATCAGCTCAGAGCTGCCACATTGTTCGAGTAGACAAATTCCATCATTAAGAATTTATTTGAGCTGTTCGTTTTGTCTGCAGTCTCCTACAGTGATATGAAAAGTGATAATTCCTACCTGCTGAGTTTTTGCTAGTTCCATAGATACATTGTCCCAGGTGAATAGGTGGACAGGGATGACAGGCAAACAGGGCGATTGTAAAGATGGAGCACGACGATGCTGGGTTTGATGGTGGGAAGGGCAGGCAGGCAGCTGGTGCAATTTAATGCAGATAAGTGGATAATTTGGGAGCATTAAAGTTTAGAGGAATGGGAGTAAACACTTAAAATAAAGTTCTGAGACACAACAAGTACAAATATCTAATTTACTGAGAGTGCAAGTAGATGAAACTGTAAAATAGGCTAACAGCATTTTGTGATTTTGAAATAGGGACATAGAGGGGAACACAAAATTCATGCAAAACATTGGTAAGGCCACTGTTCGAGACCCAAGGCTAGTTTTGAGTGCCCTACTACAGCAAAAGCATTAAACTATAGAGGACATACAGTGCAAATTGGCCAGGAGGATTCCAGGAATGCAAATACACAGTTATGAGGAAAGGCTATTTTCACTGGAATCAGGTTAGTTTTAACATTTTTTTAAAGTTAAGTTTTTAAAAATGATGAATGGATAGTTAATAATTATTTTCTCTGGTTGATGAGGAGATCAGTAAGTTAAACTATAAATAAGAAGTCAGGGGACATTTCTTCACACAGAGGGTTGTTGGAGCATGGAATGCTTTGCCACAGGGGGTGGCTGAGGCAGAGACCATTGTGCTTTTTAAGGGAAAAAGGGATAAATATTTGAAGCAAAAGTTGTTACAGGGCAGTAGAGAGAGTGTGGAGCGGCAGGATTAGTTCTAGTTTGAATCAGCATTGAAACAATGTGCCTCATGGCCCCCTTCTGAGCTGTAACCTTCTATAGTTGTTAAGTCTTTTTTCAGGGCTGGTTGGTCAGTTGTATGATGCTTTTTGAGTTGACAGCTTTTTGGAAGCATCGTTAGCTGTTTTTCTGAAACTCTCTTTGCACATTGGCATATATATTGACCATGCCCGTTTGTACTTTCACTGCATTTAAGAGGCAAATGATCTATTCCAGGTACACAACACCAGAGGATTTATAGAATTACTATCCGTAATACCACTTACTTCCCTCAACCAAACATCCAAAAGCACTCTCGGCTCTCATTCACTTGGCTCTGGATTCAAGTGGCTCGAGCAGCACCAGGGACCCGGGTTCGATTCCGGCCTTGGGCGACTGTTTGTGTGGAGTTTACAAGTTCTCTCCGTGTCTGTGTGGGTTTCCGCCGGGTGCCGGTTCCGGTTTCCTCCCACAGTCCAAAGATGTTTCGGTGCAACATCGTGGGCCGAAGGGCCTGTACTGCGCTGTATCGTTCTATGTTCTATATGTGCTGGTGAGCGGCAGCATGGTGACGCAGTGGTTAGCACTGCTCCCTCACGGCGCTGAGGTACCAAGTTCGATCCTGGCTCTCGGTCACTGTCTGTGTGGAGTTTGCTCAGTCTCCTCCTGTTTGCGTGAGTTTCGCCCCCACAACCCAAAGATGTGCAGGGTAGGTGGATTGGCCACGCTAAAATTGGCCCTTAATTGGAAAAAATGAACTGGGTACTCTTAAGTGTAAAAAAAAAAAAAATTTTTTTTTAAATATATATATGCGGGTTAGGTGGGATTAGGGGGACAGGATGGAGGACTGGGCCGAGGTAAGGTGTTCTTTCAGAGGGTCGGTGCAGGCCGAATGGCACTGCAGAGATTCTATAGGTAGGTGGGATTCTCCAATAACGGGGCTATGTCCTCACGCCAGCGTAAAAACTCTGGACTTTCACTCTGGACTTTCCTTTCAGAAAGTCTGGAGTGATTCTCCTCCCTGCAGGGGGCTGGCGGGGCCCCGGAGTGCTTCTCGCAGCTCTGGCTGCGGATACGGGGCCTCGGACTTCCGGACGGGAGTCCGCGCATGCGCATGGCGGCAGCCTGCAGCGGCTGCCCCGTGGGAAATGATGGACTCGGACTGCAAAGCGGCACCAGAAATGTAGCCCCCCCCTCCCCCCCCAACCGAGATTGCGTGCCCCCGCGGGTCCATGATGCCTGATCGTCCCCCTGGCCGTCCATGAGGCCCCCCCCCCCCCCCGGTGATCAATAACCCCCCCCCACCAGAGCGGCCAATAGGTGGTTAGAACCACACCATCGGGAACTCGGCCAGTTTTCCTCAGAGAATCGTGCGCAGTGGGGGGGGGGGCCTCTGTCAATGGCCCCCTACCCACGCCGCGTAGCTTGCGCATGCGAGACTCTGGAGAATCGCGGGAGCGATGTCGGACTGGATTTTGGCGTGAACGCCCATTCTCTGCCCCTGCACCAATCGCAATTTTGGCGCGGAGGATCAGAGATTCCAGCCCATGGATTCTATGGAGTACTAAATGCAAACTGACACTCCCTGTGTCAATACTGAGGGAGTGGAGTGCTGCACTGTTGGAGGTGCTGTCATCACGACTCAAAGCAAGGCTCCGTCTTTCCTCTCATGTAAATGCTGATGATCCCCTGACACTATCTGAAGAAGAGCAGGGAAGTTGTCTCTAATGTCCTGGTCCATACTTATCCCTTAACCAATATCACTAAAAACAATTATCTGGTTATTGCTAATTAGCATACATTACAACAGTGACTGCACTTCATTGGATGTTAAAGCTTGTTGGAAATCCATAAAAGGTACTGTATAAATGCAAGTCTTTCTTTCTTCTAACTATGAGGCAAACTGTAGCTTCTGACTCTTTCCAACCCCAGGATTAAACCTGGGATCAATCTGGGATAAGGAGCATACCAACTGTTGAATGGCAACAACCTCTCTTTCAATGCTTTGCATCCCCATATATCCATTTCCTGGTTACGCGCAGGAGCCAAAAATTGCAATAATCCTTGCCCAAAGAGCATTTCCTGTCCCAGAGGCATCATCTGCGTCTTATTCCTATCGGAACTCTCTAATAACATCAGAATGCACCTTTTTCCGATGAAACTGTAATGAGAAACAACTGTCAATCACTGCCCTATTAGCCTGGATGGACTCACTTCCTGAAACAATTTATTGGATTCCCAGCTGCAAGCAAGGCCTGGTCTTTTCAGCCTTTTCTTGGGGCTATTCAGAGGGAGTGTGTGGCATTCTGTTACTGCTGTGCTCTCTTTGTATGGTCTGTTTGCTCACAATTTCAGCTTCCTGACTTTGCCCACCTCCCCTTTTCCCAAAACCTGCCAAGTGTTTACCAACCTTTTGCTGTTTGGTTTGTAGGCGGTATGGTAATCACCAGCTGTTCCCACGCACCGGGAAAAGGAAATGTCCCCCTCCCCTCCCTTCTTTGAAGGCAACCCAAACAAGTAGGCTTTTAAAGAAACTGATCAAGGGGGGCCAGAGTGCCTGTATATCATTACGGGTCAATTGTCAATCATTCTCCAACCAAACCCGCCATAACTCCGCAAATAGACTTCATTTACGTCAAGAAATAGTGAAACAAATCTGACAATATATGCAGCCAATTACAGGTGTCCGATCATCTTCATTTGCCACTGTTCCCCACCCCAAACCCATCATAAAAATGTTGCTTTTCAGTTGTGCAAATTACACCACAGAAGGGGTAAAAGCTTCCTTCACTGTCGATGAGGCAACATCCTGTAACTCCCTCCCTAACAGCACAGTGGGTGTATCTACATCTTAAGGAATGCAGCGGTTTAAAAGGTAACTCACCACCACCTTCTGAAGGGCAACTAGGAGTGGGCAATAAATGCTGGCCTAACCAGCAACGTCCACATCCTGTAAATGATTAAAAAAAGCTCCAAATTCAAATTCAATCGCAGCTTATTCTAGTTTGCATGCCAGTTTAATATTGTATCCAAAGGGACGCACCTCCAACACTACTGCACTCCCTCAGCACGGATCTGGAAAGTCAGCCCAGATTTTGCACTTATGGTTCTGGACTGGGATTCAAACCCACAGCCTTCTGAATCAGAGGTGAAAATGCTGCCAACTGAGCTACGGCAGACCCCCAGGGCCACTGGCTGCAGATTGCATAGACAGAAGGACATCAGGCTGCGATAGGGTTGGACATGATTATGATGGCTTGTGCACCCAGAAAATCCTGCCGATACTGCTGTAGCTTACACATAAATAATGAACAATGATCAGAGGGGTTATTGCCCATAGAATGATCTCTCACCCAGAGCCAGAGCCTAAGGAATGAGAAAAATGGTTGAGCAAGAAAAAGTAGTTAATTTAATTCTTTACAAAAGAAGTCTTCACTGCAAATGATACTCACAGCTCGGTTGATACCACTGTGTGATATTGGTATATTAAATATTAACTGTGCTAATTAATGACGGCTAAAATGGCGAACAGACATTTCAGACAAATGTATGGGTTGCTAATATTGCACAGCATAATTTGAACCCGGAACATGCCGAGTATATTTTTGATAATGGTCACAAAGTAATATCTTGGAGATTTTTAATGTAGGTTTTAATCATGAAGAGATCCAGAGACTTCAGCTAGCCAGAGCTAGAACTAAAGAAAAAAAATCTTCCCAGTGAAAGCAGATAGAACAGAAGGTGCAGTAGCTACTCCGTGTAGTGACTGGGAAAATAGATTATCTAAACAGTGCACTAAATCAAAAAGGATCCCAAATTATTCTTGAGGACAGGGAGAAATAAGTGAAAGGAACAAGAAAAGGAGAAAATATGAAGAGAGAAAATTAAGTTTCCACATCATTTCTTTTTTGTATATAAAATGATAAGCTGAAATAGCCACATTACCACTTGTAAAGCAAATTACAAATTTACTCTGAAGAGTATGTGAATGAGGAATCATTTTGCAGATTTTACTTTCAGACCTTGGTAACATAGTACTTTGAGCTAATAGCTCAATATTAACAGCAACAGAAGTTTCCGATTTGTAAAAACTCACTCAGGGCAGAGAATTAACACAGAAATTGAGACCCCTTAAAGAGTTAAATCGCCAAGTGGTTAAATCATTGACCTTTGTCCGGCCCTCTTGGATCCAGAATTACAAGATAGAGGCAGTTTTTGTAGCAAAGGCTGTGTTTACCACTAAACAAGTTGCCAATGCGAAAACCTCCTTCTCGGCTAAGCATGGGCACCTTGCAGGCACAGTGTTATAGCAATCAAAGTGACTGAGAAAATACAGCCCTTCAAATACCACACAATACAACGGCAGTATAGGGTGAGGCAAGGAAAGCAGAAACCATTCATTAACACAGCACAGGATAAACTGTTTTTGTTAGGCTTTGTGAAAACTCAAATATTTGATTTGGTGTCTCTGCAAGATGATAAACTACATTGCAACTAAATGGAACTAGTGCTGGGCAAATCCAGGTAACATGTGTCTAGCTAGGGTTTACATATCCGAAGTAGTAAATCTGCAGTTCTGTAAAGTTTTACTGACACACCGATGCAATAAAAAGACTCCCAACTTTACGTGTGTTCTCTGATCCATTAAACTCTGGCAAATTAGGATAAGCAGCAATTACAGAGAATGGAAGATGCAAACAAGAATTTAAAAAGACAATATCCCAGAGGAGGTATTCAGCCTGGTTCCCCCCCACCCCTCCCTTTGCTGTCACCACCCCCCCTCCCCCCCCCCGCCCCCACATCAAACTTCTTGCAAATGTTTTACTTTGCTGCATGTTATTTTGACATTTTTATTTCATTATCGTGCCTGTTAAAAATAACAATGTCAACAGAATTCTCCACTCGCGGGAAGAATTATTTAGATTTTCTGCTTCTGAGATGAAACATGAGACTAAATTTGGACTCTCATTAGTGGCGAATGAGCCAATCATAAGGATATTATTCAGCCATGTAAAAAAAATTATCTGGCTAATTCTATCAGTGAATATTTTACAGATGAATTAGGCCACAGAATCTAATTATTTTTAATGTTCGAACTGCGCTGTCTGTCAAGCCGTGTTTAAGCTACTTAAGATGCGGTAGATAGGTTTGTTCTTATCAATGGCAGGGCTGATAATAGCAGTGGAATGACAAGTACAATCAGCTAGTTACATTGATCAAACTGATCTCACCCACGCTTCATATTCTCCCAACTAGGCTGAATGACTTATCGCTGGAATATATTGGGTTAGACAGAATGATTTGCTATCCATGCGTGTGACTGACAACTATTGGGGATTTTGTGACTCCTATTAAACCTCCCCTCGTCACTGGACGGATATGAGCAGCTTGTGGGGCAGGGGAAATCAGACAGCAGCGATCCCTTAACAGGAGCTGGGCTGAAAAATAGCAACATGTGACTAATTAATGACCTCTTGCTCCCTGCCAGAGGAGCAGAGTCAAGGGTGATTAATTAAATTAGCAAAAGGAGGAAATTACGGTGTAAGGAGCCAAAGTTTGATTGCTCCATAATTAACCAGAGTGCAAATAATACCCGCATCTATAAATAATCAGAACTGAATTAATTGCAGCACTGTTTGAAGCCGTTTTATTTTAAAATAGGCAGTTTTTGCTCGGTTCTCTGAATATGAAAATTGGCATGCACATGTAACTGAGCTACCGGGTATATTTTTTTAATAGTTATGTTAAAAAGGTTTGGAAATGTTGGAGATAACAAACACCACTTTTCAAATCAAAGTGAAGTGATTTGATCTGTTCACAGCAACTGAGTGCAGCTGCAAGGGTGATGAGGGTAAATATCCACCAGGAACTGGGATTTGGAAGCTGAATCAAGTGGCATTAACTATTCCTCTCTCTTATCCTGAAGCCAAAAGAGAGTCTAATAATTAAACCCATGTAACAAGCCTAATTAGCAGTTAGCAAAAGCATTTATTCAACTGATTTTCAATGAACACAGACCACAAAAATGCAAGTCGCTCTAGCCAATTAGAATAAACACAACCAAAACCAGAAACTGCACAACGCCAATATCAAAAGCTAGGGGGAGAGCCAGTACATGCAGTGGATCACCTCAACATGCTTATCAACTGGGTACCTATATCCTCCAAACACAGAGGCTAAGCGTAGGGTCGGAATTTAACAACTGCTATTTACCATTTGCAAACCAAACCAAAGATTACAGATCTCCACTGTAACACTGTGAATATGCAAACATCTGCAACTGCATGCAAATGTTCATCATACATCTCATCTGTTGAGATTTAATCCAAAGCTTTTGTTGATACTAGATTTACAGGAGTTACCACTGCATTTTCAAAAATGTTCCCGACTATCTTTTTATATCTTGCATTTTTCTGGAAGTCAAAAATATACTTGTGTGGGGAAAAGCTGGGGCTAGAGTTTGCTGGTAAAATAATGGTGAGATGAATGCCATTTGTCATTATTTATGTGTGAATGATACAACAACTTAGGGTGAGGGCAGACAGGAGGTGAAATGCCATTATCCAAAACTTGCTCTTCAAGCTGTGCCCAGCCAATAGCTTCATGAAAAATGCTATCTCGGTGTCTGTACTGAATCTCATGAAGTTTCTGTATTTGTGTGGTAAACATAACCTAAATTCGCCACAGAAATTCAAGTCTTGTCATTTCAAGTCGAAGAGCTCTTTAACGATCTAATAATTGCTAATTACTTCCAATTAACCTCTCTGGCAGTGAAAATTAACTATTACAAGGGTGGAATCTCATTCCGTCATGTTTTGAATTTTTCACGTAGGTTTTAAATATGTAAAATCTTAATTTTCTTTCTTACTTTTACCCTCGCTCAATCAAATATTTTTTCCTCCTCCTCATTATCTTTCTGTACCTAATTTGACATTGAATTCAGCTCCTTTTATCCACCATGCTTCTCACTCCTTTCCAAATCCTGCAATCTCTGGTTAAGTCTGTTGGTTGCTCTGTTCACTTGGGTCTCACATACTCTGGTTTCCTTTCAATGCTGATATCAGGTCACATTCCAGTAGCCTTGGGAGAAATATATTTTCTGGCTGAAGAGTGCAGGGGCACGTCCAGCTAAGAGCAGATGGTGTTAGATGCCCAGCTAGGATAAATTCAGACCCTGCACGTTGTAAAGATTATAAAGATTATAAAATTATAAAAGCCAACATGGCTCAAATTATTTAATATCTGAAATGAGATTATTTAAAATAAATAGTTCTTGGAATATGGACCCTCCCTAGCAAGGCTGGCATTTTTACCCATCTCTGGTTGTCCTTCAAGAGGTGATGGTGAGTTTTCTTCTCGAAGAACAAGTCAATGGGGTGAATTGACAATTCTGTTCAGAAGGCAGTTGCAGGTTTTTAATAAATAAAGGCAATATATCTGAGTCAGGAGGGCATGTGACTTGGAGATGTTCCCCTGCACCTTCTTACCCTGCTAGGTGGTGAAGGATGTTCGTTTGAAAATTGCTGTCAAAGGAGTCTTTGTGATTTGCTACAGTGCATCTTGTAAACTGTTACTGTGTCGGTGGTGGAAGGAGTGAATGTTGAAGGTGTTGGATGGTGTACCAATCAATGGGCTCTGGTGTTGAGGTTCTTATGTGTTGTTGGAGCTGTACTCGTCTAGGCAAGTGGAGAGTATTCCATCACATTGCTGACTTGAGCCTTGTAAATGGTAGTTAGGCTTTGGGGAGTCAGGAGCGGAGTTATTTGCCACCTGCTCTTGTAGCTACAGCATTTATATGGCTCGTCCATTTCAGGTTCTGGTCAATGGTAACCCTCATGATGAAGGTGGTAGGGAATTCAAAGATGGTAATGGACAATTTTTTGGCAAAAAAGCAGAAGCAACTTGAAGAAAACTTATTTTGTTTTGCAACAAGGAATTAGGATTTGGAATGCATTGTCTGATGGGGTCCTGGGAAGCAATTCAATAGTAGCTTTCAAAAGGGAACTGGTCAGCACTGGTTCAGCACTGGTCCACACAAACATTGACCAACCGGAACGGCACCCGGGGGTCTCCCGGGCTATCAGTTACCCCTGGGTAGTCAGGGATAGTACAGTGCAGCCCCCTGGCCCTCCCCCTGGAACGCAGGTACCTTGGTACTGCCCAGCTGGCACCTTGGCACTGGCAAAGTGCCCAGGTGGCACTGTCAAGCTGACAGGAGCACAGCCCGGGGCCTCAGGTGCCCGGGTGGCACTGCCATGGCCCAGGGGCTGAGGGGGGCACAATGCCCATGAAAGAAGTGTGGAGGGGAGGTTTGGAGGGTGGGAGATTGGGGTAGGCCTGAATAGGGGAGACCCAAAGGGACCCCATAGTGGGGTGTTCTCACTCGGGAGGTATGTGGGGTAATGGCCATGTGCGTGGGGGTGACATTGTCCATGGGTGGGGAGTGTGGGGGACCCAAAAGCTCACTTCGAAATCGGGACACCCTTTCAAAATGGCGGTCCGATCTCGGAGTTCAGCTCCCCAGTGATGAAAAAAATTCTAAGTGTGGGCTAAACCGGTGAGAAACTCACCAGGGCCCAAAAAGGTGACTAAGTGTCGTTGAATAGCGCTGGGGAACTCGCCAGCAGAGCGGTAGGATACTCCCAGAAAAACCCGCTGCAAATGAACTTGGAAATTTTTCAGTTGAATCGCGGCCAATGATTCAGATTGATGCCCTGATGAATGGTTATTGATCCGAAACATGAATTCTGTGTCCCAGTCGTCAAGAAGTATGGTTATATGGAGTGATCAGAGAAGCTGAGAGTGCTTTCCCTATAAAAGTAAGGGTTAATGTGAGTACAAAACAACAGAGTTTGAAATTATGAAGGGAATTTGATAGTTAAACTGTTTCAACTGGGAAACAGAGGACACAAATTTAAGGCGATTGGCAAAAGAATTAAAGAGAGGCAAGGAGATTTTTTTTTTAACTCAGCGTGTTGTTGTCATCTGCAATGAACTTCCCAAAAGGGTGGTGGGAGCAGATTCAATAACTTTCAAAAGGGAATTCAGTATAAGCTTGCAAAAGGAGGAATTGAAGAGCAGGGGAGTGGGACTAGTTGGATATCAGTTTCAAAGAGCTGGCACGGCCAATGATAGGCTTAACAGCCTCCTTCTGTGCTTTATCATTCAGTCTTTGATCAAAGCTATAACTATTTAAAAAAAAAGAAACAATAAATGAAACATTCCAGATCTTATGCTTCTGGAGTAGTAAAAACTCCCAACATTGCTAAGCAGGGTCATAGCAGTGACACATTGCACCAGTTAGATTTATCCTCTGTGCTTCTGATTTATCAGTACTGGTGTCTTATTACTGTCCCTTTATAAAACCTGTGTGATTATGACTTGCGGAGCCTGCAATGAGAGGAACAGGTTAAACACTTCACTGTGGCACTTAGGGGCCAACTTCACTCATTTCCTTGCTCACTGTTACACATTCGTAAACGTCTTAATTTTCACTAAAAGAATACTCTTGTGCAAGCAACCTTGAAGCATTCAGATCTGGGGCACGATTCTCCGACCCCCCGCTGGGTCGGAGAATCGCCAGGGGCTGGCGTGAATCTCGCCCCCGCCGTGTCCCGAATTCTCCGCTACCAGAGATTCGGCGGGAGCGGGAATAGTGCCGCGCCGCGCTCCCCCCCGGCGATTCTCCGGCCCGCGATGGGCCGAAGCCCCAACGCTGTCAACCCTCGCCAGCCGGCGTGGATTGAACCACCTACCTTACCTGCGGAAGCAGACGGCGCGGGCGGGCTCCGGGGCAATCTGGCCCCGGAGGGGTGCCCCCACGGTGGTCTGACCTGCGATCAGGGCCCACCGATCGGCCGGCGGGCCTGTGCCGTGGGGGCACTCTTTTTCCTCCGCCTTCGCCATGGTCTTCACTCTGGCGGAGGCGGAAGAGGCCCCCCTCCACTGCGCATGCGCGGGGATGCCGTGAGCGGCCGCTGACGCTCCAGCGCATGTGTTGCCCGGCGAAGTCCTTTCGGCGCCGGCTGGCGTGGCGCCAAAGGCCTTTCCCGTCAGCCGGCGGGGCGGAAATCACTCCGGTCCGGGCCTAGCCCCTGAAGGTGAGGGCTTGGCCCCTAAAGGTGGGGTGGCGCGGCGTCGGAGTGGTTCCCGCCACTCCATTACGCCGGATTCCCCCGCCCCGCCGGGTAGGGGAGAATCCCGGCCCTGGTGTCAGCTATGGCTCAACGATAGCACCTCTGAATCAGAAGGTCCTGGGTTCACGTCCGATTCTCGAGGAATGAAATCTAGGATGATACTCAAATGCAGTGCCGAGGGAATGATGCACTGTGGAAGGTGCTGGCTTTCCAATGAGGCACGTAAAACCCTGTGCCTCTCCCAGCATCCACCCGCCGCACCTTGCTCGAGCGATAGTGCAATGACTGCTCACGTGCAACAGGGGGAGTTATCTGTGGTCCACGGGCCAATATTTATCCCTGTATCAATCTGCCAAATTATTTGATCATTATCACATTGCTGTGAGCAAATTGGCTGCCAGGTTTCCCACATTACAACAGTGACTGCACTTCAAAAGTACTTCATTGGCTGTAAATAGTTTGAGATATCCTGAAATCATGGAAGACTATATAAATACAAGTCGTCCTTTTTTTGGATGTAAAGGGTCCAATGGCACTATCGCCCAGGCCAATATTTATCCTCAACCAACATCAACAAAAAAAAAAAGCAGATTGTCTGGTCATTACCCTGTTTGTGGAAGCTTGCTGTGCACAGATTGGCCACCGTGTTGCCCACATTATGTTCGCCACCACACTTGAAAAAGCAAAATACATCATTGCCTGTGAAATGCTTTGGAACATCATGAGGTCAAAAAAGGCACAATATAAATGTGTGTCTTTTTCCCCCACCCAAGAATATTCCACTCCTGAGAAGGCTCCATGCACGGCAGAGCGAATGATACCATTCCTGAGCAGGCAAAAATCCAAAATGGAAAACACCAACAGATTCCGCAGACTGGGCCATGCCCACTGACAAGTGATGACGATAATTTATGGTGAGTCACAATTAGAGGCCCTGTCATTTTTGTGTGCTCATGCCAACTAATTAAATCTGTCAAATGAAAAAACAGTAATGTTCATGTGATAATTAATACAGAGAGAGACAAGTGATCGCAGAACAGGATAGCAAGCTGCAATGGTCAGGATAAATCCCCCTCCAAGCATTAGCAGGGGAAAAAAAAAGGTGAAATTGCCCCATAATAATTGTCGTTACTCTGATCACTCAAGTAGAAGAGGGTTGATTAAAAAATAAAGTCAAGCCTTACTAGCTTAAATATCCAAGTGCGGGAATGATAAAATTGGAGGAGTTTATTCATACCATTAAGCCTGGGAGAACTTAATTGAAAGAAGAGCCGAAGCTGGACCTTGACAAGCAGGAGGTCACTGTAATTGCTGCCGGACATATTTAACATTAAGATAATCAGGCCATTAATTACCCTTTGGATCATTAAATCAGCCAGTTGCAAAATGAAATTTCTGCCTCTATTACTCACTTGAGAGACCACGAGGGGGCCTTTAATTTATCAGCAGGCTCGGGATACAAAAGGGCCTCGGCAGTAGCGAGCGCTATGCTTGTGCGGCGTACCAATTCGCCATGCTCTCTGCTCAAGGAAAATTAAATAGGTAAAATAACCCCTTGTTTTCCACACAAACCCAGGGCAACAGAAATACAGAGAAGGAGAAAAACAGAGTGGGGGAGGAGGAAGGGGGGGGGGGGGGGGGGGGTGTAACAGGAAGAACAGAAGAATAAAGATCTGAGGTTGCTTTCTACTTAACATCGTAATAAGGAAATCATCCCCGATTATCAGTGCTAATTTGGACACTGCCAGTAGCTTGTTATGCGGGTTTCTGAGTGACATTTAATTAATTCAATTGCCTGTTAATGAGGGAAGTGACATGTGGGGAGCAGATGCCATCCAAATATAGATCAGGTTCTGGTCAGCCAACTGCATAGGGTCAGCAGCCCTCTTTCCCCACCAAAAATGCACCTATTTAAATAAAGAAATGTCGTAACTCATCCTTGAGAGATGAATGTTACAAGTGCTGTTGAAGGAAGATATGCTCCTTTTTACCATTTGCACCTCCCCACCCCGCCATTATTTTTATCCCGACCTTTCCAAGTATTTGTGTAAAAGAACTCAAACATCCAAATTTTATCCCTCCCTTATCTGTATCTCCATCCAGCCTTGCAATCCTCCGAGATCTCACACCTCCAGTTTAGGCCCCCTGTGCATTCACTGTTCCACAATTGCCTTCAGCTGCCTGACGCTCTGGAAATTCCTCCCTACTCCTCTCTCTCCTTTCTAAGTCACTTCTTCAAACCTACTTCTTTGACTGTGCTTGCTGTCATCTGCCCGAATATTGCCTTGGGTGGTCCGGGGTCACATTTTGTCTAATCATACTCCTCGGGCGTGGAGTTTAACTCCATTAAAGGTGCTACATAAATGCAAGTTGCTATTATCATGGCGCATTCATTGTTAGACACAGCTGGTGTGAATTCAATCCCCAAAGGAGTAGGGAATTTCACCCAATTCTCCTTTTTTCGGTTCACCTTGCCATCTCTTCCTGCTATCCTCACAATCACTCCTACAGATTATCCCTGCAAGGGTGAAGTCCACGCATCACCCCTCCGTGACAGAGCGCATTGACCAGACCATCACAACACCCGATCATTATTGTGCTTTCAGAATGAAGAGAACAGATTAGCAATATGGGGAAATGCTGGGCCAGTCAGTCACACCAACACTTGTAGTTCACCCTCGAGTTCCAGCTTCTATGAAGAGAGAGAGACGTGCATTTCTATAGCACCTTTCAACATCCTCAGGATATGCCAAATCACTTTACAGCCAATGAGGTACTTTTGAAGTACAGTCACTGTTGTAATGTAGGAAATGTGGCAGAGCGTGTGCACAGCAAGATCCCATTAGCAGCAATGCTTATAATGACCGGATCCTGATTTTTTTTTTGAAGGGGGGGGTAAATATACTGACGGATAAATATTGGCCGGAGCACAGAAGCGCTTCAAAGTAGTCCCATGAGATCTTTTGCATGCACCTAAGAGAGGGAATGGACTTCTGTTCAACATCTCATCTGAACGATGGCATCTCTGACACTGTTTCAGTACCGCAGCCAGCGTAGATTTTGTGCTCAGGTCTCTAGAGTGAGATTAGAACCTCCAACCAGCTGACTTCAGAGGTCACACTGCTACCAACAGAGCCATGGCGAGCACTTTTGCAGACACTTAGCAATTTAAAAATAAAGTATTCTTAATATTTCCTGGTAGAAATAAAACAAGGTCACACGAGCAAAGAGCCTTTCAAAACTTGAGCAAAATCTGGCCTCACCAGTGCTGTGGACTCCAAAGAGCATGAAATTTATCCCTCAAACCTTGTGACCTGCATCACCAAGCAGGACAAAGGCATTAACAGCATGGCAACACCACCAACCCCAATTTTCTCTCCAAATCATACATGACCTCAAGACCTCGGGCGGGTTTCTCCATTTTAGCGGCAGAATGTTGACGCCGTCGTAAACGTCGGAGCCTTTTACGACGGCGTCATGTGGCCGCTAGGAGCAGCGATCCCCCAACGCACAGGGGGCCAGCACGGCACTGGAGCGCTTCAGGCAGCTCCATCTCCCAATATGGGTCTCAGCACGGCCGGCGCGGTCCGCGCATGCGTGTGGGTTGCCGTCTCCACGCCGGCACCCACACAACATGACAGAGACCTACAGGGGCCCGGCGCAGAGGAACATAGGCTCCCCCCGGAATTAGCCCACCCGCCGATCGGTAGCCCCCAATCGCTGGCCTGGCCACCGTAGAGGCCCCCTCTGGAGTGGGATCCCCCCTTTCCCCCCCACCAGGATGGCCCCTGCAGCCAGAATGCTGAGGTCCCGTCGGGTAGGACCACACGCGAACGACACCGGTGGGTCCTCGGCCCGTCAAATTGCCGGGGGGCCCCGACCGGCGCGGCTCGGTGTCGGAGCGGCATGGCGGGATTCGCGCCCCCCACACCCCGGCGATTCTCCGACCCGGCACGGGATCGGAGATTCCCGCCCCTCATCTTCAATCATTCACTGTCGCTGGGTCAAAATCCTCAAACTCTCTACCTAACAGCGCTGTACAAGGTCACTTTCACCATCAAATTTTGGCTTTGATCAAAAATGCTCAGTCAAATACAGTACCATTGGACGCACCTTGATATATCCAGGGCGGGGTATCTACAATCACCAATGGGAGGAACACTAGCACTAATACAAGGGCCGGGATTCACCAAGCCCACGCCGGCTCGGAGAATCGGAGTTGACGCCGGGACGCGATTCTCTGGCGACCGGAGAATCGCCGCGAGCCGTTCGCGCGCGATCGACGCAGTGCTGGTCGGGGGCCATTGAAAGAGGCCCCGCGGCGATTCTCCGCGGTTGATCGACCGAGTTCCCGTCGGCGGGTTTCTAATATGGTTCCATTCGGCCTACCTTCTTCTGCATCGGCCCGCTGTGTGGCTCTACCATGTTGCGCGGGCCCGCGCGGAAGCGGCCGCCGCGCGCATGCGCGGACTCGAGGCCAGCATTGCAGGGCTGCGTATCGCCGCCAGCGCTGCGTGGAGCACTCCGGCACCGTGCTGGCCCCCTGTGTGCCACGGAATTGCTGGGCCAGGAGGTCCATTGACGCCGGCGCAAAACACTCTGGTGTTTACGCCGGCATCAACACTTAGTCGCCATATTGCAGAATCCCGGCCAGGGTTACTATCAACAAAGTAAGATTATAATGGACGACAGCAGTTCAAAATAGCAACTCACCAACTTCTTCTCAAGGGCAATTAGGAATGGACAATAAATACCAGCCTTGCCAGCGATGCCCACATCCTAAGAATTAATAAATAGAAGCTGCAGTGTGTACACTGTCTGGACAGGGCTGCTAAATCTTAGTGCAATCCCCTCACTGGCAGATAGGGAGAGCTCATGGAATATGTGATAGATTAGATCAGCTGAAGTCACAATATTAACTTGGATGCCTCAACTGCGTATATGGTAATTGAAATAAAGGCAGCAAAAAAAAAAAATCAGAGAAACGCAGCCCATCTGGCAGCATCTGTCAGAGAGAACACAATTTTTCATTTGTGATGGGGTAATTTTTTTTTAAACAAAGCTAGTGAAGGATCCCATGTAAACACAGTGCCCTCTTTGTCGACGCAGACCCACCATGCACTACTGTTTTAATATCAGGTTCCCAGGTTTTTTTTATTACTCAATGTGATAATTGAACTCGCTCACACTGTCAGAACAATTAATTCCTACGTGCCAACTCTCTCTCAATGTCATCAGCGCTCGGTAATTAAATGCATTTCAATTTAAAGAGAGAATGAAATCAACGACTAAAGGTAATTCCTGTAAGTTGGAGACTTTGGAAGGATTTATTGAAGGGTTGTTTTATTCCCCTTTTGCTGTGTGCATGAGAGACTGTGAGTGTGTGCATGAGTGGTGTCTGTGCGTGTGAGAGAGTGTTTGTGTGCATGTGTGTGTGTGAGAGAGTGTTTGTGTGCATGCGTGTGTGTGAGAGTGTGTATGTGTGCCTGTGAGAGACAGTGTGTGAGAGTGTGTGAGTGTGCGTGAGAGAGCGTGTGCATGTGAGAGACAGTGGGCGGAATTCTCTGAAAATGGGGCTAGGAATTCTCTGAAAGTGGGGCTATGTCCCCACGTCCGCGAGATAACAGGCGCTAATCACTCTGGACTTTCCTGGAGAAAGTCTGGGGTAATTCTCCGTTCTGAAGTGTGCTTGCAGGGCCCCGGAGTAGTCCTCGCAGCTCCGGCTGCCAATACGGGGCCTTGCATTTCCGGCCGTGGGTCCGCGCATGCGCGTGGCGGCCCCGTGCAACATGGCAGACACACACAGCGGGCTGGCCCCAACAATATAGGCCCCACCCGGATCGCGCCCTCCCACCGGTCGGTGGCCCCCGATCGGAACCCTGGTCGTCCTGGAGGCTCCCCCCACTCCGAGTGCGCGCTGGGTGGAACCTTGAGGGAACCACGCTGGCAGGAACTTGGCCAGCTGCTGGCTGAGAATCGCCGAGGGGGCCTTTTTCAATGGCCCGCGACTGGTGCCGTGTCAGCCACGCGCGACTGGCGGCGATTCTCCGGTCCGAGAATCACGGGAAGGTGTCAGACCCGCAATTGGGTCTGACGCCTCATTCTCCGCCCCCACACCATGCGCGATTTCGGCGCAGAGGCTCGGAGAATCACGCCCATGGTATGTGTGTTTGAGGGGGTGTTTGTGCGTGTGTGGGAGACTATGTGTGTGTGCGTACACGTGTGAGTGACTGCGTTCATGTATGTGTGCGTGTGTGAGTGCGCGTGCATTTGTGTGTGCGCGTGAGAGTGTATGAGTGTGTGTGTGAGACGGCATGGGCGAAATTCTCCTACCCGCCCCGCCACATTTCTGCGTCGACCGGCCGGCGGGAGTCTCCGTAACACCGGCCGGTCAATGGGGTTTCCCATTGTGGGGCAGCCCCACGCTGTCGGGAAACCCCCCGGTGCCGGCAGAACGGAGACTCCCGCCGGCGGAGAATGACGCCCCATGTGTGTATGTGCGTGAATGTTACGTGCATGTATGTGAGTCTGTGAGCATGTGTGAGAGAGCAGGTGTGTATGTGTATGTAGTTGTGTGTGTATGTATGTGTATGTATGTGTGTGTGTGTGTGTGTGTGTGTGTGTGTGAGTGCGCGCGCGTGTGTGTGTGTGTGTGTGTAGTACAGTGAAGTGTCAGGTGCACATCAATGGTTTCCACCAGGATATATAAAAGGTACAGTTCCCCACTTCTGTTAAAGGCGGTGATTTGAAACAGTAACAAGAAATCTCTGACAGCAAGAACAGTATGGAAAACAAAATATTTTCATTCCTATCCCTCACCTCTCAACAGGCTGGTAATGCTTTCTGACACAAGCTTTCATGGAAATTCACTGACAATTACAAATATCATTAAAGCAAGTGTCATCACAAATAGGATCCAATAAGAAAAGGTACAAACTGCTTCACCAGCATAGTACAGGAGGCATTGTTGCCCTTAACACTCATTCTGGCCCCATGAACACCAACACCCCACAACTACTGTTGCCATGAGCACACTGACCCCTACAGTTACTTTTCATTTAAAAGAAATATTTTTATTCAGCTTTTTCAATTTCATACATAGCAAAAACAGTAACAGGTAATAACAGACTCTCCGCTTCCCCCCCCCCAAGAAAACTAAACAGAACCCCACCCCCCCAACAGCTGACAGTGACCAGCTCTTTTTTTTATAAAGCATTTTTTTTTCTTTTTATAAATTTAGAATACCCAATTCATTTTTTCCAATTAAGGGGCAATTTAGCATGGCCAATCCACCTACCCTGCACATCTTTGTGTTGTGGGGGCAAAACCCACGCAAACACGGGGTGAATGTGCAAACTCCACACGGACAGTGACCCAGAGCCGGGATCAAACCTGGGACCTCGGCGCCATGAGACAGCAGGGCTAAACTACTGCGCCACCGTGCTGCCCCAATGCAGTGTTAAAGTAAACCTACTTGTGACATTAATAAATATTACTTTGATTATTATTATTCGAGACTGGGAGCACAGCAATATGGGATCAAAAAAGAAAAAGAAAGTTAAATAGCACCCCTCATGGCAATGGGTTATTGCAAATTTTACAGCTAATGAAATACATTTGAAATGTGACCACTGCTGTAACCCAAAGATGTGCAGGCCAGGTGGATTGGCCACGCTAAATTGCTCCTTAATTGGAAAAAAATTGGGTACTCTAAATTTATTTTAAAAAACAATTGTTACTGCAACGTCTCCATACAGACCCGTCCCAACCACTAACCAAGTCCCATGCAAACCTCTTCAGTCCAGTCCAAGTCCTTCAGCTTTGATAAATGCCTCCACTTCCTCCGCTATCTCGAAGAAATGGTTTTGCCTTTTGTGTAACCCTCAGCCTAGCCGGGTACACAACGCCAAACCAAACACCACGTTCGTAGAGTGCTGATCTCACCTCTTAAAGGCCTTCTTGCCAATTCCGTCACAATGGCCTGATATATGTGACGTGGAGATGCCGGCGTTGGACTGGGGTGAGCACAGTAAGAAGTCTTAAAACACCAGGTTAAAGTCCAACAGGTTTGTTTCGAATCACTAGCTTTCGGAGCGCTGCTCCTTCCTCAGGTGAGTGCCAACCCCGATGGACAAACCCACTCATCTGATGAAGGAGCAGTGCTCCGAAAGCTAGTGATTCGAATCAAACCTGTTGGACTTTACCCTGGTGTTGTACGACTTCTTACTGATAATGTGGATACTGGTACCTTCCCACCGCCCCTCCCGATTCTCCTTGGCCCACTTAAGGACCCGGACCCGTTCTTTTGGCTGATAGCTGTAAAAACATACCATCACTGCTCGCCAGGTTCATTCCCCAATGGTTTCGCCCAAAGCAACCAGTGAGCCTGATCTAGCTTGACGGAGGGACCCTGATCCTCCTCCCCCATCATCGAATCAAAGTATTCAGTTGGCCTCGGACCCTCCACGTCCTCAGGCAGCCCCAAGATCCTCAGGTTCTACCGCCTGGGCCTATTCTCCAGGTTGTTGACCTTTGCTCTCAGACCCTTATTTCTCTCGTCCACCCTCCACAGCTCAGTATCTAGTGGGGCCAACTGATCGCCATGTCGTGACAGTATCTCCTCCACCCTTTCAAAGCCTCGCCATGCTGCCGCACTGTCTCCCAACGTCATTTCGAAAGCCTCCTTTATTGGCACCAGGGCATCATCCACTGAAATTCTGAGGGTCTCCACCATTTCCCTCCCATGCCTTTCGCAATGCTTGCCGCACTGTTTATCAAATTCGACAGTCATTACCTCCGGCAGCTTATGTGATAGGTGTGGCTCCACCAGACGAACTTGCCTCGAGATTCCCTGGGCTCCACACCTTGCTTGGCTCCTCTGAAAGTCTAAAACTCCCACCTTTCTTAATTATATTCTTTCTTGCACTTTTTGACATCTTCTCACCAAAACCCTCGAAGGGGTGAGTCTGTCCACTAAACTGACCAAAAAGAACCAGAAACCAAACACGATGGCGGGAGCAACTGTACATGTGACCTCCTTCTACATATCGCGACTGGAGGTTCCGTCACAATTATTTCTGAACCCTACAGCTATTCTATTTATAATAATCCTTATTATTGTCACAAGAAGGCTTATATTAACACTGCAATAAAGTTACTGTGAAAAGCCCCTAGTTGCCACACTCCGGCGCCAGTTCGGGTGCACGGAGAGAGAATTCAGAATGTCCAATTCACCTAACAAGCACGTCTTTTGGGACTTGTGGGAGGAAACCGGAGCACCTGGGTGAAACCCACGCAGACACAGGGAGAACATGCAGACTCCGCACAGACAGTGACCCAAGCAGGAATCGAACCAGGGTCCCTGGCGCTGTGAAGTATCAGTGCTAACAACCGTGCTACCGTACAGCCCATATTAAACAATGACCCCTAGTTACTCTCTTTATATATGATGTGGAGATGCCGGCGTTGGACTGGGGTGAGCACAGTGCGAAGTCTTACAACACCAGGTTAAAGTCCAACAGGTTTGTTTCGATGTCACTAGCTTTCGGAGCGTTGCTCCTTCCTCAGGTTTTCTCTTTATATACACACAGAACCCGACAGTTACTCTCTCTATTACATACTGACCACTACAGTTACTCTCTTTATTATACACACTGACCCCTACAGTTACTCTCTTTATTATACACACTGACCCCTACAGTTACTCTCTTTATTATACACACTGACTCCTACAGTTACTCTCTTTATTATACACACTGACTCCTAGTTACTCTCTTTATTACACACTGACCCCTACAGTTACTCTCTTTATTCCACACTGACCCCCACAGTTACTCTCTTTATTATACACACTGACCCCTACAGTTACTCTCTTTATTATACACACTGACTCCTACAGTTACTCTCTTTATTCCACACTGACCCCTACAGTTACTCTCTTTATTCCACACTGACCCCTACAGTTACTCTCTTTATTATACACACTGATCCCTACAGTTACTCTCTTTATTATACACACTGACCCCTAGTTACTCTCTTTATTATACACACTGACTCCTACAGTTACTCTCTTTATTATACACACTGACCCCTACAGTTACTCTCTTTATTATACACACTGACCCCTACAGTTACTCTCTTTATTATACACACTGACTCCTACAGTTACTCTCTTTATTATACACACTGACTCCTAGTTACTCTCTTTATTACACACTGACCCCTACAGTTACTCTCTTTATTCCACACTGACCCCCACAGTTACTCTCTTTATTATACACACTGACCCCTACAGTTACTCTCTTTATTATACACACTGACTCCTACAGTTACTCTCTTTATTCCACACTGACCCCTACAGTTACTCTCTTTATTCCACACTGACCCCTACAGTTACTCTCTTTATTATACACACTGATCCCTACAGTTACTCTCTTTATTATACACACTGACCCCTAGTTACTCTCTTTATTATACACACTGACTCCTACAGTTACTCTCTTTATTATACACACTGACTCCTAGTTACTCTCTTTATTACACACTGACCCCTACAGTTACTCTCTTTATTCCACACTGACCCCCACAGTTACTCTCTTTATTATACACACTGACCCCTACAGTTACTCTCTTTATTATACACACTGACTCCTACAGTTACTCTCTTTATTCCACACTGACCCCTACAGTTACTCTCTTTATCACACACTGACCCCTACAGTTACTCTCTTTATTATACACACTGATCCCTACAGTTACTCTCTTTATTATACACACTGACCCCTAGTTACTCTCTTTATTATACACACTGACCCCTACAGTTACTCTCTTTATTATACACACTGACTCCTACAGTTACTCTCTTTATTATACACACTGACCCCTACAGTTACTCTCTTTATTATACACACTGACCCCTACAGTTACTCTCTCTATTACACACTGACCCCTACAGTTACTCTCTTTATTCCACACTGACCCCCACAGTTACTCTCTTTATTATACACACTGACCCCGACAGTTACTCTCTTTATTATACACACTGACTCCTACAGTTACTCTCTTTATTATACACACTGACTCCTACAGTTACTCTCTCTATTACACACTGACCCCTACAGTTACTCTCTTTATTACACACTGACCCCTACAGTTACTCTCTTTATTATACACACTGACTCCTACAGTTACTCTCTCTATTACACACTGACCCCTACAGTTACTCTCTTTATTACACACTGACCCCTACAGTTACTCTCTTTATTACACACTGACCCCTACAGTTACTCTCTTTATTACACACTGACCCCTACAGTTACTCTCTTTATTACACACTGACCCCTACAGTTACTCTCTTTATTATACACACTGACCCCTACAGTTACTCTCTTTATTATACACACTGACCCCTACAGTTACTCTCTTTATTATACACACTGACCCCTACAGTTACTCTCTCTATTACACACTGACCCCTACAGTTACTCTCTTTATTCCACACTGACCCCCACAGTTACTCTCTTTATTATACACACTGACCCCGACAGTTACTCTCTTTATTATACACACTGACTCCTACAGTTACTCTCTTTATTATACACACTGACTCCTACAGTTACTCTCTCTATTACACACTGACCCCTACAGTTACTCTCTTTATTACACACTGACCCCTACAGTTACTCTCTTTATTATACACACTGACTCCTACAGTTACTCTCTTTATTACACACTGACCCCGACAGTTACTCTCTTTATTATACACACTGACCCCTACAGTTACTCTCTTTATTATACACACTGACCCCTACAGTTACTCTCTTTATTATACACACTGACCCCTACAGTTACTCTCTTTATTACACACTGACCCCTACAGTTACTCTCTTTATTATACACACTGACTCCTACAGTTACTCTCTTTATTACACACTGACCCCGACAGTTACTCTCTCTATTACACACTGACCCCTACAGTTACTCTCTTTATTATACACACTGACCCCTACAGTTACTCTCTCTATTACACACTGACCCCTACAGTTACTCTCTTTATTCCACACTGACCCCTACAGTTACTCTCTCTATTACACACTGACCCCTACAGTTACTCTCTTTATTACACACTGACCCCTACAGTTACTCTCTTTATTATACACTGACCCCTACAGTTACTCTCTTTATTATACACACTGACCCCTACAGTTACTCTCTCTATTACACACTGACCCCTACAGTTACTCTCTTTATTACACACTGACCCCTACTGTTACTTTCTTTATTATACACACTGACCCCTACAGTTACTCTCTTTATTATACACACTGACCCCTACAGTTACTCTCTTTATTACACACTGACCCCTACAGTTACTCTCTTTATTATACACTGACCCCTACAGTTACTCTCTTTATTATACACACTGACCCCTACAGTTACTCTCTCTATTACACACTGACCCCTACAGTTACTCTCTTTATTACACACTGACCCCTACTGTTACTTTCTTTATTATACACACTGACCCCTACAGTTACTCTCTTTATTATACACTGACCCCTACAGTTACTCTCTTTATTATACACACTGACCCCTACAGTTACTCTCTTTATTACACACTGACCCCTACAGTTACTCTCTTTATTATACACACTGACTCCTACAGTTACTCTCTTTATTACACACTGACCCCTACTGTTACTCTCTTTATTACACACTGACCCCTACAGTTACTCTCTTTATTATACACACTGACCCCTACAGTTACTCTCTTTATTATACACACTGACCCCTACAGTTACTCTCTTTATTATACACACTGACCCCTACAGTTACTCTCTTTATTATACACACTGACCCCTACAGTTACTCTCTTTATTATACACACTGACCCCTACAGTTACTCTCTTTATTACACACTGACCCCTACAGTTACTCTCTTTATTATACACACTGACCCCTACAGTTACTCTCTTTATTACACACTGACCCCTACAGTTACTCTCTTTATTATACACACTGACCCCTACAGTTACTCTCTTTATTATACACACTGACTCCTAGTTACTCTCTTTATTATACACACTGACCCCTACAGTTACTCTCTTTATTATACACACTGACCCCTACAGTTACTCTCTTTATTATACACACTGACCCCTACAGTTACTCTCTTTATTATACACACTGACCCCTACAGTTACTCTCTTTATTACACACTGACCCCTACAGTTACTCTCTTTATTATACACACTGACCCCTACAGTTACTCTCTTTATTACACACTGACCCCTACAGTTACTCTCTTTATTATACACACTGACCCCTACAGTTACTCTCTTTATTATACACACTGACCCCTACAGTTACTCTCTTTATTATACACACTGACCCCTACAGTTACTCTCTTTATTACACACTGACTCCTACAGTTACTCTCTTTATTATACACACTGACCCCTACAGTTACTCTCTTTATTATACACACTGACTCCTAGTTACTCTCTTTATTACACACTGACCCCTACAGTTACTCTCTTTATTATACACACTGACCCCTACAGTTACTCTCTTTATTATACACACTGACCCCTACAGTTACTCTCTTTATTATACACACTGACCCCTACAGTTACTCTCTTTATTATACACACTGACTCCTAGTTACTCTCTTTATTATACACACTGACCCCTACAGTTACTCTCTTTATTCCACACTGACCCCTACAGTTACTCTCTTTATTATACACACTGACCCCTACAGTTACTCTCTTTATTACACACTGACCCCTACAGTTACTCTCTTTATTATACACACTGACTCCTACAGTTACTCTCTTTATTACACACTGACCCCGACAGTTACTCTCTTTATTATACACACTGACTCCTAGTTACTCTCTTTATTACACACTGACCCCTACAGTTACTCTCTTTATTATACACACTGACCCCTACAGTTACTCTCTTTATTATACACACTGACCCCTACAGTTACTCTCTTTATTATACACACTGACCCCTACAGTTACTCTCTTTATTATACACACTGACCCCTACAGTTACTCTCTTTATTACACACTGACCCCTACAGTTACTCTCTTTATTACACACTGACCCCTACAGTTACTCTCTTTATTCCACACTGACCCCTACAGTTACTCTCTTTATTATACACACTGACCCCTACAGTTACTCTCTTTATTATACACACTGACCCCTACAGTTACTCTCTTTATTATACACACTGACCCCTACAGTTATTCTCTTTATTATACACACTGACCCCTACAGTTACTCTCTTTATTATACACACTGACCCCTACAGTTACTCTCTTTATTATACACACTGACCCCTACAGTTACTCTCTTTATTATACACACTGACCCCTACAGTTACTCTCTTTATTATACACACTGACTCCGACAGTTACTCTCTTTATTATACACACTGACCCCTACAGTTACTCTCTTTATTATACACACTGACCCCTACAGTTACTCTCTTTATCACACACTGACCCCTACAGTTACTCTCTTTATTATACACACTGATCCCTACAGTTACTCTCTTTATTATACACACTGACCCCTACAGTTACTCTCTTTATTATACACACTGACCCCTACAGTTACTCTCTTTATTATACACACTGACCCCTACAGTTACTCTCTTTATTATACACACTGACCCCTACAGTTACTATCTTTATTATACACTGACCCCTACAGTTACTCTCTTTATTATACACACTGACTCCTACAGTTACTCTCTTTATTACACACTGACCCCGACAGTTACTCTCTTTATTATACACACTGACCCCTACAGTTACTCTCTTTATTATACACACTGACCCCTACAGTTACTCTCTTTATTATACACACTGACCCCTACAGTTACTCTCTTTATTACACACTGACCCCTACAGTTACTCTCTTTATTATACACACTGACTCCTACAGTTACTCTCTTTATTACACACTGACCCCGACAGTTACTCTCTCTATTACACACTGACCCCTACAGTTACTCTCTTTATTACACACTGACCCCTACAGTTACTCTCTTTATTATACACACTGACCCCTACAGTTACTCTCTCTATTACACACTGACCCCTACAGTTACTCTCTTTATTCCACACTGACCCCTACAGTTACTCTCTCTATTACACACTGACCCCTACAGTTACTCTCTTTATTACACACTGACCCCTACAGTTACTCTCTTTATTATACACTGACCCCTACAGTTACTCTCTTTATTATACACACTGACCCCTACAGTTACTCTCTCTATTACACACTGACCCCTACAGTTACTCTCTTTATTACACACTGACCCCTACTGTTACTTTCTTTATTATACACACTGACCCCTACAGTTACTCTCTTTATTATACACACTGACCCCTACAGTTACTCTTTATTACACACTGACCCCTACAGTTACTCTCTTTATTATACACTGACCCCTACAGTTACTCTCTTTATTATACACACTGACTCCTACAGTTACTCTCTTTATTACACACTGACCCCAAAGTTACTCTCTTTATATACACACTGACCCCTACAGTTATTCTCTTTATATACACACTGACCCCTACAGTTACACTCTTTATTATACACACTGACCCCTACAGTTACTCTCTTTATTATACACACAGACCCCGACAGTTACTCTCTCTATTACACACTGACCCCTACAGTTACTCTCTTTATTAACACATTGACCCCAACAGTTACTGTCTCCAATAATACACGACCACTACAATTACCGTCTCCATTAACGAACTGACCCCTGCCGTTATTCTTCCTATTTATACGCCGGCTACAATAATAATAATCTTTATTATTGTCACAAGTAGGCAAACATTAACACTGCAATGAAGTTACTGTGAAAATCACCTAGTCGCCACATTCCGGCGCCTGTTCGGGTACAGAGAGGGAGAATTCAGAATGTCCAATTCACCCAACAGCACATCTTTCGGCACCGAACCCTAACCCGGAGGAAACCCGCGCAGACATGGGAAGAACATACAGATTCCGCACAGACTGTGACCCAAGTGGGAATCGATCCTGGGACCCTGGCGTTGTGAAGCAACAGTGCTAACCACTGTGCTATCGTGTATTACTGTCCCCATTAAGATACTGACCCCCCCGGGCACGGTGGCACCTTGCTACCTCACGGCGCTGAGGTCCCAGGTTCGATCCCGGCTCTGGGTCACTGTCCGTGTGGAGTTTGCACATTCTCCCCGTGTTTGCGTGGGTTTCGCCCCCACAACCCAAAGATGTGCAGGGTAGGTGGATTGGCCACACTAAATTGCCCCTTAATTGGAAAAATGAATTGGGTACTCTAAATTTATAAAAAATAAGATACTGACCCCTAGTGTTATTCTCCATTAACCACAATGACCCACAGAGTTACTGTCTTCATTAATGCACTGACCCCAAAGGTTACTGATCCCATTACGACACTGACCTGAGTTAAATCTCCATAAACACAATGGCATCTCGAGTTACTATCTCCATTAACACACCAACCCTAACTTATTATCTCCATTAATGTGAAAATCCCTAAAGTTAATGTCCCTATTAACATACAAATGCATAGAGTTACTGTGCCAATTAACACACTGACCCCTAGAGTTGCTGATGGCATCTACACACTGAGCCCTACAGTTAAAGCCACCATTCAGACTGGCCCCTAGTGTTACTGTTCCCATTAAACAAACGTACGCATAGAGTTACTTCCTGCATTAACAGACTGAAGCCTGTTTCCATTCACACACTGTCCCCTAGTGTCACTGTTTTAATTCTCACACTGACCCCTAGTGTCACTGTTTCAATTCACGCACTGTCTCCTAGTGTCACTGTTTCAATTCACGCACTGACCCCTAGTGTCACTGTTTCAATTCACGCACTGTTTACTAGTGTCACTGTTTCAATTCACGCACTGACCCCCAGTGTCACTGTTTCAATTCTCACACTGACCCCTAGTGTCACTGTTTCAATTCACGCACTGTCTCCTAGTGTCACTGTTTCAATTCACACACTGACCCCTAGAGTCACTGTTTCCATTCACACAGTGACCCCTAGTGTCACTGTTTCAATTCTCACACTGACCCCTCGTGTCACTGTTTCAATTCACGCACTGTCTCCTAGTGTCACTGTTTCAATTCACACACTGACCCCTAGAGTCACTGTTTCAATTCACACACTGTCTCCTAGTGTCACTGTTTCAATCCACACACTGTCTCCTAGTGTCACTGTTTCAATTCATGCACTGACCCCTAGTGACACTATTTCAATTCTCACACTGACCCCTAGTGTCACTGTTTCAATTCACGCACTGTCTCCTAGTGTCACTGTTTCAATTCACGCTGTCTCCTAGTGTCACTGTTTCAAATCACACACTGACCCCTAGTGTCACTGTTTCAATTCACACACTGACCCCTAGTGTCACAGTTTCAATTCACACACTGTCTCCTAGTGTCACTGTTTCAATCCACACACTGACCCCTAGAGTCACTGTTTCAATTCACACACTGACCCCTAGTGTCACTGTTTCCATTCACACACTGACCCCTAGAGTCACTGTTTCAATTCACACACTGACCCCTAGTGTCACTGTTTCCATTCACACACTGACCCCTAGTGTCACTGTTTCAATTCTCACACTGACCCCTAGTGTCACTGTTTCAATTCTCGCACTGTCTCCTAGTGTCACTGTTTCAATTCACGCACTGACCCGTAGTGTCACTGTTTCAATTCTCACACTGTCTCCTAGTGTCACTGTTTCAATCCACATACTGACCCCTAGTCACTGTTTCAATTCTCACACTGTCTCCTAGTGTCACTGTTTCAATCCACATACTGACCCCTAGTCACTGTTTCAATCCACACACTGACCCCTAGAGTCACTGTTTCAATTCACACACTGACCCCTAGTGTCACTGTTTCAATCCACACACTGACCCCGAGAGTCACTGTTTCAATTCACACACTGACCCCTAGTGTCACTGTTTCAATTCACACATTGACCCCTAGAGTCACTGTTTCCATTCACACACTGACCCCTAGTGTCACTGTTTCAATTCACACACTGACCCCTAGTGTCACTGTTTCAATCCACACACTGACCCCTAGTGTCACTGTTTCAATTCACACACTGACCCCTAGTCACTGTTTCCATTCACACACTAACCCCTAGTCACTGATTCAATCCACACACTGACCCCTAGTGTCACTGTTTCAATTCACACACTGACCCCTAGAGTCACTGTTTCAATCCACACACTAACCCCTAGTGTCACTGTTTCCATTCACACACTGACCCCTAGTGTCACTGTTTTGATTCACACACTAACCCCTAGTGTCACTATTTCAATTCACACACTGACCCCTAGTGTCACTGTTTCAATTCACACACTGACCCCTAGTGTCACTGTTTCAATCCACACACTGACCCCTAGTGTCACTGTTTCAAATCACACACTGACCCCTAGAGTCACTGTTTCAATCCACACACTAACCCCTAGTGTCACTGTTTCCATTCACACACTGACCCCTAGTGTCACTGTTTCAATCCACACACTAACCCCTAGTGTCATTGTTTCCATTCACACACTGTCTCCTAGTGTCACTGTTTCCATTCACACACTAACCCCTAGAGTCACTGTTTCCATTCACACACTGACCCCTAGTGTCACTGTTTCCATTCACACACTGTCTGCTAGTGTCACTGTTTCCATTCACACACTAACCCCTAGTGTCACTGTTTCCATTCGCACACTGACCCCTAGTGTCACTGTTTTGATTCACACACTAACCCCTAGTGTCACTGTTTCCATTCGCACACTGACCCTTAGTGTCACTGTTTTGATTCACACACTGACCCCTAGTGTCACTGTTTCCATTCACACACTGACCCCTAGAGTCACTGTTTCCATTCACACACTGACCCCTAGAGTCACTGTTTTAATTCACACACTGACCCCTAGAGTCACTGTTTCCATTCACACACTGACCCCTAGAGTCACTGTTTCCATTCACACACTAACCCCTAGTGTCACTGTTTCAATCCACACACTAACCCCTAGTGTCATTGTTTCCATTCACACACTGTCTCCTAGTGTCACTGTTTCCATTCACACACTAACCCCTAGAGTCACTGTTTCCATTCACACACTGACCCCTAGTGTCAGTGTTTCCATTCACACACTGTCTCCTAGTGTCACTGTTTCCATTCACACACTGACCCCTAGTGTCACTGTTTCAATTCACACACTGGCTCCTAGTGTCACTGTTTCAATTCACACACTAACCCCTAGTGTCATTGTTTCCATTCACACACTGACCCCTAGAGTCACTGTTTCCATTCACACACTGACCCCTAGAGTCACTGTTTCAATTCACACACTGACCCCTAGTGTCACTGTTTCCATTCACACACTGACCCCTAGAGTCACTGTTTCCATTCACACACTGACCCCTAGAGTCACTGTTTCCATTCACACACTGACCCCTAGAGTCACTGTTTCAATTCACACACTGACCCCTAGAGTCACTGTTTCCATTCACACACTAACCCCTAGTGTCACTGTTTCAATCCACACACTAACCCCTAGTGTCATTGTTTCCATTCACACACTGTCTCCTAGTGTCACTGTTTCCATTCACATACTAACCCCTAGAGTCACTGTTTCCATTCACACACTGACCCCTAGTGTCACTGTTTCCATTCACACACTGTCTCCTAGTGTCACTGTTTCCATTCACACACTAACCCCTAGTGTCACTGTTTCCATTCACACACTGACCCCTAGTGTCACTGTTTTGATTCACACACTAACCCCTAGTGTCACTGTTTCAATTCACACACTAACCCCTAGTGTCACTGTTTCAATCCACACACTGACTCCTAGTGTCACTGTTTCAATTCACACACTGGCTCCTAGTGTCACTGTTTCAATTCACACACTAACCACTAGTGTCACTGTTTCAATTCGCACACTAACCCCTAGTGTCACTGTTTCAATCCACACACTGACCCCTAGTGTCACTGTTTCAATTCACACACTGTCTCCTAGTGTCACTGTTTCCATTCACACACTGACCCCAATAGTCACTGTTTCAATTCACACACTGGCCCCTAGTGTCACTGTTTCAATCCACACACTGACCCCTAGTGTCACTGTTTCAATTCACACACTAACCCCTAGTGTCACTGTTTCAATTCACACACTAACCCCTAGTGTCACTGTTTCAATTCACACACTGTCTCCTAGTGTCACTGTTTCCATTCACGCACTGTCTCCTAGTGTCACTGTTTCAATTCACACACTGACCCCCAGAGTTACTGTTTCAATTCACACACTGACCCCGAGTGTCACTGTTTCCATTCACACACTGACCCCTAGAGTCACTGTTTCAATTCACACACTGACCCCTAGAGTCACTGTTTCCATTCACACACTGACCCCTAGAATCACTGTTTCAATTCACACACTGACCCCTAGAGTCACTGTTTCCATTCACACACTGACCCCTAGAGTCACTGTTTCAATTCACACACTGATCCCTAGTGTCACTGTTTCCATTCACACACTGACCCCTAGAGTCACTGTTTCCATTCACACACTGACCCCTTGAGTCACTGTTTCAATTCACACACTGACCCCTAGAGTCACTGTTTCCATTCACACACTGACCCCTAGAGTCACTGTTTCCATTCACACACTGACCCCTCGAGTCACTGTTTCAATCCACACACTGACCCCTAGAGTCACTGTTTCAATCCACACACTGACCCCTAGAGTCACTGTTTCCATTCACACACAGACCCTTAGTGTCACTGTTTCAATTCTCACACTGACCCCTAGAGTCACTGTTTCAATCCACACACTGACCCCTAGAGTCACTGTTTCAATACTCTCACTAACCCCAAGAGTCACTGTTTCAATTCTCACACTGACCCCTAGAGTCACTGTTTCAATCCACACACTGACCCCTAGAGTCACTGTTTCAATCCACACACTGACCCCTAGAGTCACTGTTTCAATTCTCACACTGACCCCTCGAGTCACTGTTTCAATTCTCACACTGACCCCTAGAGTCACTGTTTCCATTCACACACTGACCCCTAGAGTCACTGTTTCCATTCACACACTGTCTCCTAGTGTCACTGTTTCAATCCACACATTGACCCCTCGAGTCACTGTTTCAATCCACACACTGACCCCTAGAGTCACTGTTTCAATCCACACACTGACCCCAAGAGTCATTGTTTCAATTCTCACACTGACCCCTAGAGTCACTGTTTCAATTCACACACTGACCCCTAGTGTCACTGTTTCCATTCACACACTGACCCCTAGAGTCACTGTTTCCATTCACACACTGACCCCTAGAGTCACTGTTTCAATTCACACACTGACCCCTAGAGTAACTGTTTCCATTCACACACTGACCCCTAGAGTCACTGTTTCCATTCACACACTGACCCCTAGAGTCACTGTTTCAATTCACACACTGACACCTAGAGTCACTGTTTCAATTCACACACTGACCCCTAGTGTCACTGTTTCCATTCACACACTGACCCCTAGAGTCACTGTTTCCATTCACACACTGACCCCTAGAGTCACTGTTTCAATTCACACACTGACCCCTAGCGTCACTGTTTCCATTCACACACTGACCCTTCGTGTCACTGTTTCAATTCTCACACTGACCCTTAGAGTCATTGTTTCAATCCACACACTGTCCCCTAGAGTCACTGTTTCAATACTCTCACTAACCCCAAGAGTCACTGTTTCAATTCTCACACTGACCCCTAGAGTCACTGTTTCAATCCACACATTGACCCCTAGAGTCACTGTTTCAATTCTCACACTGACCCCTAGAGTCACTGTTTCCATTCACACACTGACCCCTAGAGTCACTGTTTCCATTCACACACTGTCTCCTTGTGTCACTGTTTCAATCCACACATTGACCCCTAGAGTCACTGTTTCAATCCACACACTGCCTCCTAGTGTCACTGTTTCCATTCACACACTAATCCCTAGTGTCACTATTTCCATTCGCAGTAATTACTAGACCTATTGAAAATGAAAATGAAAACCACTTTTTGTCACGAGTAGGCTTCAATGAAGTTACTGTGAAAAGCCCCTAGTCGCCACATTCCGGCACCTGTTCGGGGAGGCTGGTACTGGAATTGTACCGTGCTGCTGGCCTGCCTTGGTCTGCTTTAAAAGCCAGCGATTTAGCACAGTGGGCTACACCAGCCCCTATATTGTCCCCATTAGCACACTGACCCCAAAGGATACTGATCCTGTTGCAACACTGATCCCTACTGATATACCATTAACACTCTAACGCTGTCCTGCATTAACACACTGACCACTAGATTTACTTTTCCCATTAACAGTGACCCCGAGAGTTACTGTTCCCATTAACATACTGACCCCTAGAGTTACTGAACCGATTAACATACGGACCCAAATGTTACTGTTCCGATGAATGCACTGACCTCTAGTGTTGCTCCTTCATTGCACACTGACCCCGAGAGTTACTGTCTCCATTAACACACTGAACCCTAGAGTTACTGTCTCCATTAACACACTGACCCCCAGAGTTACTGTCTCCATTAACACACTGACCCCGAGAGTTACTGTCCCCATTAACACACTGACCCCTAGAGATACTGTCTCCATTAACACACTGACCCCGAGAGTTACTGTCCCCATTAACACACTGACCCCTAGAGTTACTGTCCCCATTAACACACTGACCCCGAGAGTTACTGTCTCAATTAACACACTGACCCCTAGAGTTACTGTTCCCATTAACACACTGACCCCTAGAGTTACTGTCCCCATTAACACACTGACCCCTAGAGTTACCTTCCCCATTAACACACTGACCCCTAGAGTTACTGTCCCCGTTAACACACTGACCCCGAGACTTACTCTCTCCATTAACACACTGACACCTAGAGTTACTGTCCCCATTAACACACTGACCCCGAGAGTTACTGTCTCCATTAAAACACTGACCCCTAGAGTTACTGTCCCCATTAACACACTGACCCCGAGAGTTACTGTCCCCATTAACACACTGACCCCGAGAGCTACTGTCCCCATTAACACACTGACCCCGAGAGTTAATGTCTCCATTAAAACACTGACCCCTAGAGTTACTGTCCCCATTAACACACTGACCCCGAGAGTTACTGTCTCCATTAACACACTGACCCCTAGAGTTACTGTCTCCATTAACACACTGACCCCCAGAGATACTGTCTCCATTAGCACACTGACCCCCAGAGTTACTGTCCCCATTAACACACTGACCCCTAGAGATACTGTCTCCATTAACACACTGACCCCGAGAGTTACTGTCCCCATTAACACACTGACCCCTAGAGTTACTGTCCCCATTAACACACTGACCCCGAGAGTTACTGTCTCGATTAACACACTGACCCCTAGAGTTACTGTTCCCATTAACACACTGACCCCTAGAGTTACTGTCCCCATTAACACACTGACCCCTAGAGTTAGTGTCCCCATTAACACACTGACCCCTAGAGTTACTGTCCCCGTTAACACACTGACCCCGAGACTTACTCTCTCCATTAACACACTGACACCTAGAGTTACTGTCCCCATTAACACACTGACCCCGAGAGTTACTGTCCCCATTCACACACTGACCCCTGGAGTTACTGTCCCCATTCACACACTGACCCCGAGAGTCACTGTTCCCATTAACACACTGACACCTAGAGTTACTGTCCCCATTAACACACTGACCCCTAGAGTTACTGTCTCCATTAACACTGACCCCGAGAGTTACTGTCTCCATTAACACACTGACCCCGAGAGTTACTGTCCCCATTCACACACTGACCCCGAGAGTTACTGTCTCCATTAAAACACTGACCCCTAGAGTTACTGTCCCCATTAACACACTGACCCCGAGAGTTACTGTCCCCATTAACACACTGACCCCGAGAGTTACTGTCCCCATTAACACACTGACCCCGAGAGTTACTGTCTCCATTAAAACACTGACCCCTAGAGTTACTGTCCCCATTAACACACTGACCCCTAGAGTTACTGTCTCCATTAACACACTGACCCCGAGAGTTACTGTCCCCATTAACACACTGACCCCTAGAGTTATTGTCTCCATTAACACACTGACCCCGAGCGTTACTGTCCCCATTAACACACTGACCCCTAGAGTTACTGTCCCCATTAACACACTGACGCCGAGAGTTACTGTCTCCATTAACACACTGACCCCTAGAGTTACTGTCCCCATTAACACACTGACCCCGAGAGTTACTGTCTCCATTAACACACTGACCCCGAGAGTTACTGTCCCCATTAACACACTGACCCCGAGAGTCACTGTCTCTATTAACACACTGACCCCGAGAGTTACTGTCTCCATTAACACACTGACCCCAAGAGTCACTGTCTCCATTAACACACTGACCCCGAGAGTTACTGTCCCCATTAACACACTGACCCTGAGAGTTACTGTTCCCATTAACACACTGACCCCTAGAGTTACTGTTCCCGTTAACACACTGACCCCGAGAGTTACCGTCCCCATTAACACACTGACCCCGAGAGTTACTGTCTCCATTAACACTGACCCCGAGAGTGACTGTCTCCATTAACACACTGACCCCGAGAGTTACTGTCTCCATTAACACACTGACCCCGAGAGTTATTGTCCCCATTCACACACTGACCCCTAGAGTTCCTGTCCCCATTAACACACTGACCCCGAGAGTTAGTGTCCCCATTAACACACTGACCCCGAGTGTTACTGTCCCCATTAACACACTGACCCCTAGAGTTACTGTCCCCATTAACACACGGACCCTGAGAGTTACTGTCTCCATTAACACACTGACCCCGAGAGTCACTGTCTCTATTAACACACTGACCCCGAGAGTTACTGTCTCCATTAACACACTGACCCCAAGAGTCACTGTCTCCATTAACACACTGACCCCGAGAGTCACTGTTCCCATTAACACACTGACCCCGAGAGTTACTGTTCCCATTAACACACTGACCCCGAGAGTTACTGTTCCCCATTAACACACTGACCCCGAGAGTTACTGTCCCCCTTAACACACTGACCTCTAGAGTCACTGTCCCCATTAACACACCGACCCCTAGAGTTACTGTCTCCATTAACAGACTGACCCCGAGAGTCACTGTTCCCATTAACACACTGACCCCAAGAGTTACTGTCCCCATTAACACACTGACCCCGAGAGTTACTGTCCCCATTAACACACTGACCCCGAGAGTTACTGTCTCCATTAAAACACTGACCCCTAGAGTTACTGTCCCCATTAACACACTGACCCCGAGAGTTACTGTCTCCATTAACACACTGACCCCGAGAGTTACTGTCCCCATTAACACACTGACCCCGAGAGTTACTGTCCCCATTAACACACTGACCCCTAGAGTTACTGTCTCCATTAACACACTGACCCCCAGAGTTACTGTCTCCATTAACACACTGACCCCGAGAGTTACTGTCCCCATTAACACACTGACCCCTAGAGATACTGTCTCCATTAACACACTGACCCCGAGAGGTACTGTCCCCATTAACACACTGACCCCGAGAGTTACTGTCTCAATTAACACACTGACCCCTAGAGTTACTGTTCCCATTAACACACTGACCCCTAGAGTTACTGTCCCCATTAACACACTGACCCCTAGAGTTACCTTCCCCATTAACACACTGACCCCTAGAGTTACTGTCCCCGTTAACACACTGACCCCGAGACTTACTCTCTCCATTAACACACTGACACCTAGAGTCACTGTCCCCATTAACACACTGACCCCGAGAGTTACTGTCCCCATTCACACACTGACCCCTGGAGTTACTGTCCCCATTAACACACTGACCCCGAGAGTCACTGTTCCCATTAACACACTGACACTTAGAGTTACTGTCCCCATTAACACACTGACCCCTAGAGTTACTGTCTCCATTAACACTGACCCCGAGAGTTACTGTCTCCATTAACACACTGACCCCGAGAGTTACTGTCCCCATTCACACACTGACCCCGAGAGTTACTGTCTCCATTAAAACACTGACCCCTAGAGTTACTGTCCCCATTAACACACTGACCCCGAGAGTTACTGTCCCCATTAACACACTGACCCCGAGAGTTACTGTCCCCATTAACACACTGACCCCGAGAGTTACTGTCTCCATTAAAACACTGACCCCTAGAGTTACTGTCCCCATTAACACACTGACCCCTAGAGTTACTGTCTCCATTAACACACTGACCCCGAGAGTTACTGTCCCCATTAACACACTGACCCCTAGAGTTATTGTCTCCATTAACACACTGACCCCGAGCGTTACTGTCCCCATTAACACACTGACCCCTAGAGTTACTGTCCCCATTAACACACTGACGCCGAGAGTTACTGTCTCCATTAACACACTGACCCCTAGAGTTACTGTCCCCATTAACACACTGACCCCGAGAGTTACTGTCTCCATTAACACACTGACCCCGAGAGTTACTGTCCCCATTAACACACTGACCCCGAGAGTCACTGTCTCTATTAACACACTGACCCCGAGAGTTACTGTCTCCATTAACACACTGACCCCAAGAGTCACTGTCTCCATTAACACACTGACCCCGAGAGTTACTGTCCCCATTAACACACTGACCCTGAGAGTTACTGTTCCCATTAACACACTGACCCCTAGAGTTACTGTTCCCGTTAACACACTGACCCCGAGAGTTACCGTCCCCATTAACACACTGACCCCGAGAGTTACTGTCTCCATTAACACTGACCCCGAGAGTGACTGTCTCCATTAACACACTGACCCCGAGAGTTACTGTCTCCATTAACACACTGACCCCGAGAGTTATTGTCCCCATTCACACACTGACCCCTAGAGTTCCTGTCCCCATTAACACACTGACCCCGAGAGTTAGTGTCCCCATTAACACACTGACCCCGAGTGTTACTGTCCCCATTAACACACTGACCCCTAGAGTTACTGTCCCCATTAACACACGGACCCTGAGAGTTACTGTCTCCATTAACACACTGACCCCGAGAGTCACTGTCTCTATTAACACACTGACCCCGAGAGTTACTGTCTCCATTAACACACTGACCCCAAGAGTCACTGTCTCCATTAACACACTGACCCCGAGAGTCACTGTTCCCATTAACACACTGACCCCGAGAGTTACTGTTCCCATTAACACACTGACCCCGAGAGTTACTGTTCCCCATTAACACACTGACCCCGAGAGTTACTGTCCCCCTTAACACACTGACCTCTAGAGTCACTGTCCCCATTAACACACCGACCCCTAGAGTTACTGTCTCCATTAACAGACTGACCCCGAGAGTCACTGTTCCCATTAACACACTGACCCCAAGAGTTACTGTCCCCATTAACACACTGACCCCGAGAGTTACTGTCCCCATTAACACACTGACCCCGAGAGTTACTGTCTCCATTAAAACACTGACCCCTAGAGTTACTGTCCCCATTAACACACTGACCCCGAGAGTTACTGTCTCCATTAACACACTGACCCCGAGAGTTACTGTCCCCATTAACACACTGACCCCGAGAGTTACTGTCCCCATTAACACACTGACCCCTAGAGTTACTGTCTCCATTAACACACTGACCCCCAGAGTTACTGTCTCCATTAACACACTGACCCCGAGAGTTACTGTCCCCATTAACACACTGACCCCTAGAGATACTGTCTCCATTAACACACTGACCCCGAGAGGTACTGTCCCCATTAACACACTGACCCCGAGAGTTACTGTCTCAATTAACACACTGACCCCTAGAGTTACTGTTCCCATTAACACACTGACCCCTAGAGTTACTGTCCCCATTAACACACTGACCCCTAGAGTTACCTTCCCCATTAACACACTGACCCCTAGAGTTACTGTCCCCGTTAACACACTGACCCCGAGACTTACTCTCTCCATTAACACACTGACACCTAGAGTCACTGTCCCCATTAACACACTGACCCCGAGAGTTACTGTCCCCATTCACACACTGACCCCTGGAGTTACTGTCCCCATTAACACACTGACCCCGAGAGTTACTGTCCCCATTAACACACTGACACCTAGAGTTACTGTCCCCATTAACACACTGACCCCTAGAGTTACTGTCTCCATTAACACTGACCCCGAGAGTTACTGTCTCCATTAACACACTGACCCCGAGTGTTACTGTCCCCATTCACACACTGACCCCAAGAGTTACTGTCCCCATTAACACACTGACCCCGAGAGGTACTGTCCCCATTAACACACTGACCCCGAGAGTTACTGTCTCCATTAAAACACTGACCCCTAGAGTTACTGTCCCCATTAACACACTGACCCCGAGAGTTACTGTCTCCATTAACACACTGACCCCGAGAGTTACTGTCCCCATTAACACACTGACCCCGAGAGTTACTGTCCCCATTAACACACTGACCCCGAGAGTTACTGTCTCCATTAACACACTGACCCCGAGAGTTACTGTCCCCATTAACACACTGACCCCGAGAGTCACTGTCTCTATTAACACACTGACCCCGAGAGTTACTGTCTCCATTAACACACTGACCCCAAGAGTCACTGTCTCCATTAACACACTGACCCCGAGAGTTACTGTCCCCATTAACACACTGACCCCGAGAGTTACTGTTCCCATTAACACACTGACCCCTAGAGTTACTGTTCCCGTTAACACACTGACCCCGAGAGTTACCGTCCCCATTAACACACTGACCCCGAGAGTTACTGTCTCCATTAACACTGACCCCGAGAGTGACTGTCTCCGTTAACACACTGACCCCGAGAGTTACTGTCTCAATTAACACACTGACCCCTAGAGTTACTGTTCCCATTAACACACTGACCCCGAGAGTTACTGTCCCCATTAACACACTGACCCCTAGAGTTACCTTCCCCATTAACACACTGACCCCTAGAGTTACTGTCCCCGTTAACACACTGACCCCGAGACTTACTCTCTCCATTAACACACTGACACCTAGAGTCACTGTCCCCATTAACACACTGACCCCGAGAGTTACTGTCCCCATTCACACACTGACCCCTGGAGTTACTGTCCCCATTAACACACTGACCCCGAGAGTTACTGTCCCCATTAACACACTGACACCTAGAGTTACTGTCCCCATTAACACACTGACCCCTAGAGTTACTGTCTCCATTAACACTGACCCCGAGAGTTACTGTCTCCATTAACACACTGACCCCGAGTGTTACTGTCCCCATTCACACACTGACCCCAAGAGTTACTGTCCCCATTAACACACTGACCCCGAGAGGTACTGTCCCCATTAACACACTGACCCCGAGAGTTACTGTCTCCATTAAAACACTGACCCCTAGAGTTACTGTCCCCATTAACACACTGACCCCGAGAGTTACTGTCTCCATTAACACACTGACCCCGAGAGTTACTGTCCCCATTAACACACTGACCCCTAGAGTTACTGTCTCCATTAACACACTGACCCCGAGAGTTACTGTCCCCATTAACACACTGACCCCTAGAGTTACTGTCTCCATTAACACACTGACCCCGAGCGTTACTGTCCCCATTAACACACTGACCCCTAGAGTTACTGTCCCCATTAACACACAGACCCCGAGAGTTACTGTCCCCATTCACACACTGACCCCTCGAGTTACTGTCCCCATTAACACACTGACCCCGAGAGTTACTGTCCCCATTAACACACTGACCCCTAGAGTTACTGTCCCCATTAACACACTGACCCCGAGAGTTACTGTCTCCATTAACACACTGACCCCGAGAGTCACTGTCTCTATTAACACACTGACCCCGAGAGTTACTGTCTCCATTAACACACTGACCCCAAGAGTCACTGTCTCCATTAACACACTGACCCCGAGAGTCACTGTTCCCATTAACACACTGACCCCGAGAGTTACTGTTCCCATTAACACACTGACCCCGAGAGTTACTGTTCCCCATTAACACACTGACCCCTAGAGTTACTGTCCCCATTAACACACTGACCCCGAGAGTTACTGTCCCCATTAACACACTGACCTCTAGAGTCACTGTCCCCATTAACACACCGACCCCTAGAGTTACTGCCTCCATTAACACACTGATCCCGAGAGTTACTGTCCCCGTTAACACACTGACCCCTGGAGCTACTAGGTGGATTTCTCCTTTTGGGAGCCTAAGTGTTAATGCCGGGATAGAATTGCGGGAGTTCCGTGTTCCTGTTGAGGGCGCTAGTTCTGGAGCAAGTCTGGACATGCTAATGGGGCCAGCATTCTGCTCACTAGTGCAGTTCTAAATGGCGCCAGTGTTGGGAATAGCTGGGGCTGGAATTGGCACCGAGAGCTTGGCAACCTGGAGCCGCCTATAAGCTCTCCACTCCCCACACACGCTCATTCCAGCTAAGAAGTTGGCCCCGTGAATAGCTGCCCCCTGGTTTACAAATGCAGAACTGGATAGAAGGCTGGTGCAGTGGAGGAGGGGCAGGATATCCTCCTCCCCTGAGTGGGCAGGAGGCTCCAGTCGACGGATCTGAACCGGGCCTGGGCCAAGGTCGCAGAGACAGCAAGCGTCGTGGGCCTTACCAGATGGTCTGGCACTCAGTGCTGCAAAAAGATGAATGATCTCCTTAGGTCAGCTCGGGTGAGTAACCACCTCTCTGCCCCGAGCATCACTCCTGTCCCTTACTCCTCACACTGCCCCCCTGTGAGAAAACCGAAGGGGGACTGCTGGACATACGGATCATGACTGCAGCCAAGCAGTGGGCGTTGGAGTTAAGCGGGGTGGTGGCTATCTCCCAGGCGGAGTTCAGCATGGGTCAACCAAGTGAGCCTCTAATGCAAAATGGTGTCCCCATAACAAATGAATCACTCTCCTCCCCCACACCACTCCTCCCCGAGGTCTGACCATGTGTCTTGCCTTTTGACTTGCAGGATCGCCTCCAGTCAAGGCTACCCCACCCCTGGCACACCCAGAGGACCAGTCCAGGGACGACACTGGACTTACGGCTCTGCATTCACCTGCACCCTCCACGATTGCACAGACTATCACCTGTGTGGGTCATATTAGTGAAGAGTCTCCTGGGACACTTTCTGGTGCGCACATCACACATGCTGCGCCACATCAGGTGGAGGTAGGTACTCTCAAGGGATCGGGCAGTTGGAGTGCCGCCCGATCCCAGGAATGATCTGTTGTCCAGAGAAGTATTGCACTTCTGGAAAGATTAATGCCATCATTGCTGGAGATACAGACATTGAGCCAGGGTATACAGGAAGGGATGTCAGCAACCTTCCAGCGCCTGCAGATGCAGTTGGAGGAGTCCAACCGCTTTCAGATGCAGTTGACTATGTCGACAATGCATGGTACCCAGGCCAACACCGAATGGGTGATGTCCACGGTGTAAGTCTTGGCTAGGAAGGTCGCAGCCATGGGTCAAGACGTCCAAGGCTCGGGGCACACTGTGCAGTCGATGACTGAGACTCAGTACAAGGGACCCCAGTCACAAGCAGCCATGTACCAGGCCCACATGGACATTGCTGAGATGCTCCAGAGCTTGGCCCAGTCACAAATGGTCATGGCTGAAGGTGCTGGCTGACCTGGGCCAGTCAGAGGGACATATAGCACTCGCTGAGGGATGTGTCCCAGTCTCTGTGATCCATGTAAGAGTGCTTGGAGATCCTGTCTGTGACAAGAACAGGCCTCCAGGACTGGCATCGCCAGATGATGGTGGAGCCATCTGGAGCTCATTCCAGCCTCACCTCTATCCAGCGCAGCACGGTAGCACAAGCTACCAAGCGACTCACAGCGCCACAGTCCCAGGTTCGATTTCCCACTGGGTCACTGTCTGTGCGGAGTCTGCACGTTCTCCCCGTGTCTGCGTGGGTTTCCTCCGGGGGCTCCGTTTTCCTCCCACAGTCCAAAGATGTGCAGGTTAGGTGGATTGGCCATGATAAATTGCTCTTCGTGACCAAAAAAGTTCGGAGTTATTGGGTTACGGGGATAGGGTTGAAGTGAGGGCTTAAGTGGGTCGGTGCAGACTCGATGGGCCGAATGGCCTCCTTCTGCACTGTATGTTCTATGTTCAGGGGCCATCGAACAACCCGAGGGAGGAGAAAGTGATGGGGTCACTCTCAGAGGTGGCAGAGAGCGGGACCAGCAGGGCTAGGGTGCCATGTAGGCCAATTTCATTGTTACTCAATTAAGCAGCAATTTTTAGTGTGGCCAACCCACCTAACCTGCACATCTTTGAGTTGTGGGGGTAAAACCCATGCAGACCTGGGGAGAGCTTACCCAGTGAGTTAACCATCACTGCTCACCATCCCCATTACCGCAATGTCTTCTTCAACCATACTCCCACCCCCAGAGGATATATGGGCCTGCGAGATGAAATGGCCATGACACATGCAGGGATGACCTGGGCAGACATTGGAGTGTGATACCAAAGACAGAGTCAGACTTTGTCAAACAATGAGGCGCACCAGAGCTCATCACCCAGCGAGTTGTCATCATCCTCCATCCCGTGGTCAAGACCCTCTGAGATTGCTAATCCAGGGCACACACTATGTAGCGATGCTGGTAGGACCTTCGGAGGGGGGGGGGGGGAGCACTGGGGTGGGGGGGCTAGAATGAAGGGAGGAGGTACATGGGAGGATGTGAGTGGCTATGGAGGGATGGGACAGCGTGATTGAGCTGATGATGGACAGGCCCCCTCGTCAGAGAACCTGGAGGTGAGGCCCTGGTGCACACATAGGGTGGTCTCCTGTGCCTGCTTGGGTCCCATGCCCTGGAATTCTTCCTCCTCCTCCAGCATGTCCCCACTCTGCTGCACGATGTTGCGCAGGATGCAGCCGGTCACCACCATGTGCAAGACTCTCCTAGGGCTATTTTAGAGAGCCTCACTAGAGTGGTCAAGGCATCTGAACCACATCTTCAACGCCGTGCACTGCTCAATGATGCTCCTGGTTGCTGCATGGGTGTTTTGATAGCGGGTCTCTGTGTCAGTCTGAAGTCCCAGACAGGAGTCATTAGCCAAGAGCGGAGCAGATAACCTTCGTCACCCAAGAGAAACCCCTCACCCACTCACACACTGACTCCTCGAGTAACTGTCCCCATTAACGCATAGACCCCTGGAGTAACTGTTCCCATTAACACACTGACCGTGGGTTACTGTCCTCATTAACATACTGACAGAGTTACTGTCCCCATTAACACACTGACCCGTAGAGGAGCTGACCCCATTAACACACTGACCCCGAGAGTAACTGACCCCATTAACACACTACCCCGTGAGTACTGTCCCCATCAACACACTGATCCCTGGAGTAACTGACCCATTAACACACTGACCCCTAGAGTAACTGACCCATTAACACACTGACCCCAAGAGTAACTGACCCATTAACACACTGACCTCTGGAGTAACTGATCCGATTAACACATTGACACCAGGAGCTATTGTCCCCATTAACACATTGACCCCAGGAGTTACTGTCTCATTTAACACACTGACACCTCGAATTACTATCCCCTTTAACACACCGACTTTGAGAGTTACTGTTCCCATGAGCACATTGACCCCAAGAATTACTGTCCCCATTAACAATGACCCCTAGAGCTACTCTCGCCATTAATACGCTGATGACAATAGTTATCGACTCCATTGACCCACAGAGTTACTGTCTCCATTAACACACTGACCCCAAAAGTTAGCCCAACCTCTACAATTAAAGTCTCCATTAACACACAGATCCCCAGAATTAGTCTTCCTCTTAACACTGAACCCTAGAGTTACAAATGCCATTAACACACTAACCCCAGAGTTACTGTCCCCATGAACACACTGACCCCAAGAATTACCGTCCCGATTAATGCACTGACCCCTCGTGTTACTGTTCCCATTAACATACTGACCTCTAAGACTTCAAATGGAATTTGGCTCCTGTCCACAGGTAAGGCAGAGGGGCAGCTGAGGAGGATAAAAGGGGCGGTGTACGAATATGGGGAGAAAGCTAGGAGGATGTTAGCACATCAGCTAAGGAAACAGGAGGCGGCGAGGGAAATTGGGAAGGTAAAGGATATGAGGGGGAAGGTGGTGGTGGACCCAGGGATTGTAAATGATGTGTTTCGTGAATTCTATAGTCGACTTTATAAATCGAACCCCCAGCCAGGGAGGAGGGTATGAAGCGATTTCTGGGGGGGAGCTAAAGTTCCCGAAGGTAGTTGAGGAGCTGGTGGAAGGCCTGGGTGGCCCCAATTGGGCTCGGGGAGGTGACAGACGGATTGGGGGCGATGCAATTGGGTAAGGCCCCGGGACCTGATGGATACCCGGTGGAGTTCTACAAAAAGTTTTCTGGGTTACTGGGGCCTCTCCTGGTTAAGGCTTTTAATGAGTCAAAGGAGTTGGGAGTGTTCCCCCCCAACGTTATCACAAGTATCGATCTCTCTCATTTCGAAGCAGGATAAGGACCCAGAGAGCTGTGGATCATACAGGCCGATCTCCTTTTTGAACGTAGATGCTAAATTGCTGGCAAAGATCTTGGCCACATGTGTAGAGGACTGTGTCCCGGAGGTAATCGGGGAGGATCAGACGGGATTTGTGAAGGGTAGGCACCTGAAGTCCAACATTTGATGGCTCTTAAACGTTATAATGATGCCAGCGGATGGGCGTGAGGTTGAGGTGGTAGTAGCCATAGATGCAGAAAAAGCCTTTGACTGGGTGGACCGGAAGTACCTATGGGATATTCTAGGCAGGTTTGGTTTCAGGCAGGGATTTGTGGATTGGGTCCGGTTGCTATATCAGGCTCCGGTGGCGAATGTAATAACCAAGCAGGTCCGGTCAAAATATTTTAGCCTTTTTAGGGGGGCAAGACAAGGGTGTCCGCTCTCCCCACTGCTGTTTGCCCTGGCCAGAGCCCTTGGCAATGGCCCTTAGGTCATTGAATGTCTGGCGGGGGCAAGTGAGAGGGGGTGTGGAGCATAGGGTCTCGCACTACGCGGACGATTTACTCCTTTATATCACAGACCCGTTGGGGGGGATGGCTGGAATTATGGAGGCACTGGAATAATTTGGGAGGTTTTCAGGCTACAAGCTAAATATGGGAAAGAGCGCGATGTTTGTGATTCAGGCACGGGAGCAGGAAAGGAGATTGAGGGAGTTACCTTTCAAAGTGGTGGGGAGGAGTTTCAGGTATCTGGGGATTCAGGTGGCTAAAGATTGGGGGCAGCTTCACAAGTTAAATTTGGGTAGAGCGGTCGATCAGGTGAAAAGGGATTTCCGCAGGTGGGACATGCTCCCGCTGACACTGGCGGTGCAGACGGTGAAGATGACAGTCCTCTCGAGGCTGCTGTTCTTTTTTCAATGTCTCCCGAATTTTGTCCCGAAGGCTTTTTTTTAGGAAATTGAATGCGGTGATCTTGGGTTTTGTGTGGGCTTGTAAAACCCCGAGGGTGAAGAAGGCACTCCTGGAACAGGGTCGCAGGGTGGGGGGGGGGGGGGCTTGGCCCTCCCGAGTTTTATTAACTATTACAGGGCGACCAACATATCGATGGTCAGGAAGTGGGTAGTGGGGGAGGGGGAGGTTTGGGAGCGAGTAGAGGTGGCATCTTGTAAGGGCACGAGCTTGGAGGCTTTACTAACGGCGCCCCTGCCGTTCTCGCCGGCTCGGTATTCCACAAGCCCGGTGGTGGTGGCAGCCCTGAGGATGTAGCAGGCATGGTAGTGTAGTACAAGGAAAGGGAACTTAATATACGGGTAATCAGGAGATAGGGCGGGGGGGTAGTAGGTATGTTATTTTAATGTTGTTGCGTGTGTTGGCCCACTCGGTTGTTTAATAAATATTAAATTGTTAAACGGTGGATATTACAAATGCTTCAATAAAATATTTTCTAAAAAAAACATACTGACCCCTAGAGCTACTGTCCACATGAACACACTGTTCCCTAGAGTTACTGTCGCTATTACTGGAGAGGCGGCGGCGTAATGATATTGTCACTAGACTAGTAATCCAGAGAACTGCCCTGGGGTCCCAGGTTCCAATCCAACCTCTGCAGATGGTGAAATACAAATTCAATAAAAATCTGGAATTAAAAGTCCAGCGATGGCCATGAAACCATTGTCGATTGTCATAAAAACTCAACTAGTTCACTAATGTCCTTTAGGGAATGAAATCTGCCATACTTCCCTGGTCTGGACTATATGACTCCAGCCCAACAGCAATGTGGTTGACTCTTAATTGCCCCTCAAGGGTAATAAATGCTGGCACAGCCTGCGACGTCCACGTCCCATGACCAAATAAAAAACTCCCCTAGAATTACTGTCCGCATTATCACACTGGCCGCTAGAGTTACTGTTCCCATTAACACACCTACTCCAGAGCAAGAACAGATGTTAGATAAACTAGCACGTCTGACAGCATTTGTGGAGTATCACTATTCTCTGAGTTACTGTCTTCATTAATACACTGACCTGTAGAGTTACTTAACCCATTAACACACTGACCTGTAGAGTTACTGAACCCATTAACACACTGACCCATAGAGTTAGTGAACCGATTGACGCACTGTCCCCGACATTTAATGTCTCTATTAACATAGTGACAACTCGGGTTAATTTCCCCAATAACACACTGACCCCCCAGAAATATTGTCGCCATTAACAAACTGACCTCTAGAGCTGAAGACTCCACTGACACACAGACACTGCACACATTAACAGACTGACCCTGAGAGTTACTTTCCCCATTAACACACTAACCCCCCAGAGGTAGTCCCCATTATCACACTGACACCCCCAGAGATTCTGTCCCCATTATCACACTGACCCCTGGAGTTATTGTCCCCATTGACACACAGACCCCGAGAGTAACTGTCCCCATTAACATACTGACTCCTCACTTCCGGGTGCGGCGATGACCAGCTGAGTCGCACGTTTCGGCAGCTCCCGGCGAAACGGACTTTTGGGCTCTTGATAGGAGCCCCAACGGCAATTTTGACGGCTAAAAACACTGTGCAGTAAACCAGAAGGGAATCCCCCCTGGATACGGATGAAAAAAGGAGAAAGTGGCCGGATTGCAGTGGATCCTTTAGAACAGCGGCAAGTAAGACAAGCAAAAACCAAGATGGCGTCGGAAGGTGGCAGTTTAACATGGGGCCCTGAACAACAAGAGTTCTTGAAATGCTGTGTGGAAGAGCTCAAAAAGGAAATGAAGAAAGAGCTGTTGGCCCCGATACTACAGGCGGTCGAAGGGCTAAAGGAGGAACAAAAGACCCAGGAGCGGGAGCTTCGGGTCGTGAAGGCAAAGGCAGCCGAGAATGAGGACGACATACAGGGCCTGGTGGTGAAGACGGAGACGCATGAGGCACATCAGAAACGATGTGTGGAAAGGTTGGAGGCACTGGAGAACAACGTAAGGAGGAACAACCTGAGGATTCTTGGTCTTCCTGAAGGTGCGGAGGGAGCGGACGTCGGGGCATATGTGAGCACGATGCTGCACTCGTTAATGGGAGCGGAGGCCCCGGCGGGTCCGTTGGAGTTGGAGGGAGCATACCGAGTGATGGCGCGAGGACCGAGAGCAGGAGAAATTCCCAGAGCCATAGTGGTGATATTCCTCCGTTTTAAGGATAGAGAAATGGTCCTTAGATGGGCAAAGAAAACTCAGAGCAGTAAATGGGAGAACGCGGTGATCCGCGTTTATCAAGACTGGAGTGCGGAGGTGGCGAGAAGGAGGGCGAGCTTTAATCGGGCCAAGGCGGTGCTTCATAAAAAGAAGATAAAATTTGGAATGCTGCAACCGGCAAGACTGTGGGTCACATATCGAGGGAGGCACCACGACTTTGAGACGGCGGGTAAAGCGTGGACTTTTATTGTGGAAGAAAAACTGGAATGAGCGGGTTATTAAAAAGAACGTTTGAACAAAGTGGTGGGGCGAATGTGGGGGGCGAAGAGGGGGGTTAAAAAGGGGGGAAAGAGGAGTTTTATGTACTAATCCTGCGATGTGGTAACTTTTCTCTCTTCCACAGGTGGTGATGGGGGGAGGAGGGGAGGTGGAGGAGATGGGGCGTTGGCCATTGGGGGCGGGGCCAAGGGAGAAGCGCGGGCTTGGTTCCCGCGCTATGATAATCATGGCGGGAATAGAGAAGCAGGAAGGAGGGGGCGTCGCACGGTGCAAGCCGAGGTCACGGGGGGAAGCCGAGGTCGGCCAGAGTTTGCTGACTTCTGGGAGCAACATGGGGTGAGTAATTACGCTAGCGGGGGATCTAGCGGGGGGGGTGGGAGGGGGGAATTACTGGGTTGCTGCTGCTGGGGAGAGGGGGAGCTGGTATGGGAGGGGATGGGCGGGGGGGCACCGCCTGGGGGAGATACAGCTGCGTGGGAACCGGGTGAGGAGCTGGAAAAAGGGGATGGCTAATCGACAAGGGGGGGGGGGGGTAGGAAGCCCCCCAACCCGGCTGATCACGTGGAACGTGAGAGGGCTGAACGGGCCGATAAAGAGGGCACGGGTACTCGCACACCTTAAGAAACTTAAGGCAGATGTGGTTATGTTACAGGAAACGCACCTGAAACTGGTAGACCAGGTTAGGCTACGCAAAGGATGGGTGGGGCAGGTGTTCCATTCGGGGCTAGATGCGAAAAACAGGGGGGTGGCTATATTAGTGGGGAAGCGGGTAATGTTCGAGGAAAAGACTATAGTGGTGGATAACGGGAGCAGATACGTGATGGTGAGTGGCAAACTACAGGGGGAGACGGTGGTTTTGGTAAACGTATATGCCCCGAACTGGGATGATGCCAATTTTATGAGGCGGATGCTAGGACGCATTCCGGACCTAGAGATGGGATAGCTGATAATGGGGGGAGATTTTAATACGGTGTTGGAACCAGGGCTGGATAGGTCGAAGTCCAGGACTGGAACGAGGCCGGCAGCAGCCAAGGTACTTAAAGATTTTATGGGGCAGATGGGAGGTGTAGACCCGTGGAGATTTAGCAGACCTAGGAGTAAGGAGTTCTCGTTTTTCTCCTATGTCCATAAAGTCTACTCGCGAATAGACTTTTTTGTGCTGGGAAGGGCGTTGATCCCGAAGGTGAGGGGAACGGAGTATACGGCTATAGCCATTTCGGATCACGCTCCACACTGGGTGGACTTGGAGATAGGGGAGGAAACAGGAGGGCGCCCAACCTGGAGAATGGACATGGGACGAATGGCAGATGAGGGGGTGTGTCTAAGGGTGAGGGGGTGCATTGAAAAGTACTTGGAACTCAATGATAATGGGGAGGTCCAGTGGGAGTGGTCTGGGAGGCGCTGAAGGCGGTGGTTAGAGGGGAGCTGATATCAATAAGGGCACATAAAGGGAAGCAGGAGAGTAAGGAACGGGAGCCGTTGCTGCAAGAACTTTTGAGGGTGGACAGACAATATGCGGAAGCACCGGAGGAGGGACTGTACAGGGAAAGGCAAAGGCTACATGTAGAATTTGACTTGCTGACTACGGGCACTGCAGAGGCACAATGGAGGAAGGCACAGGGTGTACAGTACGAATATGGGGAGAAGGCGAGCAGGTTGCTGGCACACCAATTGAGGAAAAGGGGAGCAGCGAGGGAAATAGGGGGAGTGAGGGATGAGGAAGGAGAGATGAAGCGGGGAGCGGAGAGAGTGAATGGAGTGTTCAAGACATTTTATAAAAAATTATATGAAGCTCAACCCCCGGATGGGAGGGAGAGAATGATGGGCTTCTTGGATCGGCTGGAATTTCCCAAGGTGGAAGAGCAGGAAAGGGTGGGACTGGGAGCACAGATCGAGGTAGAAGAAGTGGTGAAAGGAATTAGGAGCATGCAGGCGGGAAAGGCCCCGGGACCGGATGGATTCCCAGTTGAATTCTATAGAAAATATGTGGACTTGCTCGCCCCGGTATTGACGAGGACCTTTAATGAGGCAAAGGAAAGGGGACAACTGCCCCCGACTATGTCTGAAGCAACGATATCGCTTCTCTTAAAGAAGGAAAAGGACCCACTACAATGCGGGTCCTATAGACCTATTTCCCTCCTAAATGTAGATGCCAAGATCCTGGCCAAGGTAATGGCAATGAGAATAGAGGAATGTGTCCCGGGGGTGGTCCACGAGGACCAAACTGGGTTTGTGAAGGGGAGACAGCTGAACACGAATATACGGAGGCTGTTAGGGGTAATGATGATGGTCCCACCAGAGGGGGAAACGGAGATAGTAGTGGCGATGGATGCCGAGAAAGCATTTGATAGAGTGGAGTGGGATTATTTGTGGGAGGTGTTGAGGAGATTTGGTTTTGGAGAGGGGTATGTTAGATGGGTGCAGCTGTTGTATAGGGCCCCGATGGCGAGCGTGGTCACGAATGGACGGGGATCTGCATATTTTCGGCTCCATAGAGGGACAAGGCAGGGATGCCCTCTGTCCCCATTATTGTTTGCACTGGCGATTGAGCCCCTGGCGATAGCGTTGAGGGGTTCCAAGAAGTGGAGGGGAGTACTTAGAGGAGGAGAAGAACACCGGGTATCTTTGTATGCGGACGATTTGCTACTATACGTGGCAGACCCGGTGGAGGGGATGCCAGAAATAATGCGGATACTTGGGGAGTTTGGGGATTTCTCAGGGTATAAATTGAACATGGGGAAAAGTGAGTTGTTTGTGGTGCACCCAGGGGAGCAGAGTAGAGAAATAGAGGACCTACCATTGAGTAAGGTAACAAGGGACTTTCGTTACCTGGGGATCCATATAGCCAAGAATTGGGGCACATTGCATAGGTTAAATTTAACGCGGTTGGTGGGACAAATGGAGGAGGATTTCAAGAGATGGGATATGGTATCCCTGTCACTGGCAGGGAGGGTGCAGGCAGTTAAGATGGTAGTCCTCCCGAGATTCCTCTTTGTGTTTCAGTGCCTCCCGGTGGTGATCACGAAGGCTTTTTTCAAAAGGATCGAAAAGAGTATCATGAGTTTTGTGTGGGCCGGGAAGACCCCGAGAGTGAGGAAGGGATTCTTACAGCGTAGCAGGGATAGGGGGGGCTGGCACTACCGAGCCTAAGTGAGTATTATTGGGCCGCTAATATTTCAATGGTAAGTAAGTGGATGGGAGAGGAGGAGGGAGCGGCGTGGAAGAGATTAGAGAGGGCGTCCTGTAGGGGGACTAGCCTACAGGCTATGGTGACAGCCCCATTGCCGTTCTCACCGAGGAACTACACCACAAGCCCGGTGGTGGTGGCTACACTGAAGATTTGGGGACAGTGGAGACGGCATAGGGGAAAGACTGGAGCCTTGGGGGGGGGTCCCCGATAAGAAACAACCATAGGTTTGCCCCGGGGGGAATGGATGGGGGATATGGAATGTGGCAAAGAGCAGGAATAACGCAACTGAAAGATCTGTTTGTGGATGGGAAGTTCGCGAGTCTGGGAGCGCTGACCGAGAAATATGGGTTGCCCCAAGGGAATGCATTCAGGTATATGCAACTGAGGGCTTTTGCGAGGCAACAGGTGAGGGAATTCCCGCAGCTCCCGACACAAGAGGTGCAGGACAGAGTGATCTCAAAGACATGGGTGGGGGAAGGTAAGGTGTCAGATATATATAGGGAAATGAGGGACGAGGGGGAGACTATGGTAGATGAACTAAAAGGGAAATGGGAAGAAGAGCTGGGGGAGGAGATCGAGGAGGGGCTGTGGGCAGATGCCCTAAGCAGGGTAAACTCGTCGTCCTCGTGTGCCAGGCTGAGCCTGATTCAGTTTAAGGTATTACACAGGGCGCATATGACTGGAGCACGGCTCAGTAAATTTTTTGGGGTGGAGGATAGGTGTGCGAGGTGCTCGAGAAGCCCAGCGAATCATACCCATATGTTTTGGTCATGCCCGGCACTACAGGGGTTTTGGATGGGGGTGACAAAGTTGCTTTCAAAAGTAGTGGGGGTCCGGGTCGAACCAAGCTGGGGGTTGGCTATATTTGGGGTTGCACAAGAGCCGGGAGTGCAGGAGGCGAGAGAGGCCGATGTTTTGGCCTTTGCATCCCTAGTAGCCCGGCGCAGGATATTGTTAATGTGGAAAGAAGCCAAGCCCCCGGGGGTGGAAACCTGGATAAATGACATGGCAGGGTTTATAAAGCTAGAGCGGATTAAGTTCGTTCTAAGGGGGTCGGCTCAAGGGTTCACCAGGCGGTGGCAACCGTTCATCGAATACCTCGCAGAAAGATAGATGGAATGGAAAAAAGAAGGCAGCAGCAGCAGCCCAGGATCGGGGTGGGAGGGAGGGGGGGGGAGGGGGGGGGAGGGGGGAGGGGCGGGGGGGGGGGGGGGGGGGAGGGGAGGGAGGAGGAACCAGAAAGACTCTCAGGGTTGTTAATATATACTGTATAATATGTATAGGTCGTTGCGACAGATAATTATATATTGGACTGTTAAATTATATTTTTGGAGAGTGTTACTTGTGACAAGGCAGTTGCCAATTAGGGTTAGTTTTCATTTTTGTTATTTATTATTTATTCATTTTTTGTTTATAAAATAGGTCATTGTTATTTGTGTTGTTATAATATTGTGTAAAGGATGCACAATGTACTGTGTTGGTTGACCAAAAATTTTCAATAAAATATTTATTAAAAAAAACATACTGACTCCTAACGTGGATGCTAAGTTGCTGGCAAAAGTGCTGGCTACAAGGATCGAGGACTGTGTCCCGGGGGGTGATTCACGAGGACCAGACGGGATTTGTAAAGGGCAGGCAGCTAAACACCAATGTGCGGAGGCTCCTAAACGTGATAATGATGCCCTCGGTGGAGGGGAGGCGGAGATAGTGGCAGCTATGGACGCGGATAAGGCCTTTGACCGGGTAGAGTGGGAGATCTCTGGGAAGTGTTGCGGAGGTTTGGGGAGGGGTTTATCAGTTGGGTTAAGCTCCTATATAGAGCCCCGGTGGCGAGTGTGGTTACGAATCGGCGGAGGTCGGAGTATTTTCGGCTGTATCGAGGGACGAGGCAGGGGTGCCCCCTGTCCCCCCTGTTGTTTGCATTAGCAATTGAACCTTTGGCCATGGCATTAAGGGAGTCCAGGAAATGGAGGGGGGTGGTCCGATGGGGAGAGGAGCATCGTGTGTCGCTATACGCAGATGACCTGTTGCTGTATGTGGCGGATCCAGTGGAGGGGATGGCGGAGGTCATGCAGACCCTAAGGGAGTTTGGGGACTTCTCGGGCTATAAGCTCAATGTAGGGAAAAGTGAGCTCTTCGTGGTGCATCCAGGGGACCAGGGAAGAGGGATAGACGACCTACCGTTGAGGAGGGCGGAAAGGAGCTTTCGGTACTTGGGGATCCAAGTAGCTAGGAGTTGGGGGGCCCTGCATAAACTTAATTTGACGCAGCTGGTGGAGCAGATGGAGGAGGACTTCAAACGATGGGACATGTTGCCACTCTCGCTAGCGGGCAGAGTACAGTCGATTAAAATGATGGTCCTCCCGAGGTTTCTTTTTGTGTTCCAGTGCCGTCCAATTATGGTCACCAAGGCCTTTTTTAAGAGGGTAGGCAGGAGCATCATGGGTTTCGTGTGGGCAAACAAGACCCCGAGGGTAAGAAGGGGGTTTCTGGAGCGTAGTAGAGACAGAGGAGGGCTGGCGTTACCGAATCTGGGTGGCTACTATTGGGCAGCCAACGTGGCGATGATCCGTAAGTGGGTGATGGAGGGAGAGGGGGTGGCATGGAAGAGGTTGGAGATGGCGTCCTGCAAAGGAACAAGCCTGGGGGCGCTGGTGACGGCACCGCTGCCGCTCTCGCCGACAAGGTACACCACGAGTCCGGTGGTGGCGGCAACGCTAAAGATCTGGGGGCAGTGGAGACGACACAAGGGTGCGATGGGAGCCTCGATGTGGTCCCCGATCTGACCTATTGCTCCCGTGCCACCCCCTTGCCATACTAGTTTAAACCCTCCTGTGTGACACTAGCAAACCTCGCGGCCAGGATATTTATGCCTCTCCAGTTTAGATGCAACCCGTCCTTCTTATATAAGTCACACCTGCCCCGGAAGAGCTCCCAGTGGTCCAGATTACGGAAACCTCCTTCCTACACCAGCTGTTTAGCCACGTGTTTAGCTGCTCTATCTTCCTATTTCTAGCCTCACTGGCATGTGGCACAGGAAGTAATCACGAGATTACAACCCTAGAGGTCCTGTCTTTTAACTTTCTGCCTAGCTCCCTGAACTCCTGCTGCAGGACCTCATGCCCCTTCCTGCCTATGCCGTTGGTACCAATATGTACAACGACCTTTGCCTGTTTGCCCTCTCCCTTCAGGATGCCCTCTACCCGTTCGGTGACATCCTGGACCCTGGCACCAGGGAGGCAACATACCATCCTTCACGTCTCTTTCACGTCCACAGAAGCGCCTATCTGTGCCCCTGACTATAGAGTCCCCTATTACTATTGCTCTTCTGCGCTTTGACCCTCCCTTCTGAACATCAGAGCCAGCCGTGGTGCCACTGCTCTGGCTGCTGCTGCTTTCCCCTGATAGGCTATCCCCCCCGACAGTATCCAAAGGGGTATGCCTGTTCAAGAGGGGGGCAACCACAGGGGATTCCTGCACTGACTGCCTGCCCTTTCTGGTGGTCACCCATTTCTCTGCCTGCACCTTGGGTGTGACCACATTTATATAACTGCGATCTATGACGCTTTCCGCCACCTGCATGCTCCTAAGTGCATCCAATTGCTGCTCCAACCGAACCATGCGGTCTGTGAGGAGCTCCAGTTGGGTGCACTTTCTGCAGATGAAGCCATCCGGGACGCTGGAAGCCTCCCGGACCTGCCACATCTCACAGTCAGAGCACTGCACCCCTCTAACTGACATTGCGTCAATTAATTAGTAAATTAAAATTCAAAGTTGAACATTTTTTTAAAAAAACGTTACTGTTAACTATCTGTTTCCTAGCACTAGATTTCTACTATAAATGTGAAAGCTAGATATAGTTCTCTCTGATCTCTGGTTTAGATACCCCTCTAGATTATAATTAAGTAATTATGTTTAATTAGTTACCAATGCTTAATTTTTTAAATTTAGTGTAGATTCCCAACCAGCCACTCAGGTCACAGCTTTTCTGTGATGTCACTTCAGTCCCGCCCCCCCCCCACCCCAACACACACACACAATTTGAAAAGGTAATAAAAGTAAAAATGAGTAAAAATCACTTACTTACCTTCCTACCTTCTGAGGGTCTTAGATGTTCTCACGTTCTCTCCCTGACAGAGACTGCTCCTCCTCCTCCGAACGGCTCCCGAAACTGGGCCGCGATCTTTTGAAATCTCCGCTCCGACTCGCAGCTCCTGCGCTTTTTAAAACTCCGCTCCGACTCGCAACTCCCGCGCCTTCTAAATCTCCGTTAAGGTTATTCAAGAGCGCATATGACAGGGGCGAGGCTGAGTAGGTTCTTTGGGGTGGAGGACAGATGTGGGAGGTGCTCAGGAAGCCCGGCTAATCACGCCCATATGTTCTGGTCGTGCCCGGCACTGGATGGGTTCTGGAGGGGCGATGCGAGGGCTATGTCTGAGGTGGTGAAAGTACAGGTCAAGCCAAGTTGGGGGCTAGCACTATTTGGAGTGGCGGACGAGCCGGGAGTGCAGGAGGCGAAAGAGGCCGGTATCCTGGCCTTTGTGTCCCCGGTAGCCCGGCGGAGGATCTTACTAATGTGGAAAGATGCGAAGCCCCCCAGTGTGGAAGCCTGGATAATCGACATGGCAGGGTTCATCAAACTGGAGAGGATAAAGTTTGCCTTGAGAGGGTCTGCGCAGGGGTTCTTCAGGCGATGGCAACCGTTCCTAGACTATCTTGCGGAGCGTTAGATGGAGGTCGGTCAGCAGCAGCAGCAACCCACGGGGGGAAGGGGGGGCGGGGGGTGGATGGGGACGTTTCCTTTGGGGGGGGGGTAGAAATGTGGGCGGGGAAGGTTTTTTTTCCTAGGGGCACTTGAGAAAGGAAGTACATAAACATATGAGAAAGTCGATATGTGCGGGAGGAACCCATTGTACAAAGTTCTGTATTATGTTGAATTGATATGTTTATGTCTTGCTATGCGATTTTTCTTTTCTGTTTTTTGTGACGGGGGGGGGAGGGGGTTTGAATGGTTGAAAACATTTGTTGAAAAATTCTGAATAAACATATTTAAATAAAAACATACTGACTCCCAAGAGTTACTGTCCACATTAACACACTGACTCCGAGGCTTAAAGTTCCCATTAACACCACAACCTCGAGATTTACTGTTCCCGTTAACAAACTGACCCTAAACTCATTGTCACCATTAATTCACTGACCCCTGGAGTTACTGACCTCATTAACACACCGACATTGAGAGTTACTGTCCTCATTAACACGCTAATATCTAGAGTTATTGTTACCATTAAAACATTGTCTTCATTAACAGACTGATCCCAAGATTTGCTGTCTATATTAACACACTGACCCTGAGAGTTACTAATCCCAATAACACACTGACGCCAAGTGTTGCTGTCCTGACTATCACACTGACACTTGGTGTTACTGTTACCATTAACATACTGACCCCTAGCGTTACATTTCCCTTAACACACTGACCCCTAGTTACTGTCAACATTCACATACTGACTCCTAGAGTTACTGTCCCCGTTAACACACTGACCCCTAGAGTTACTGTCTCCATTAACACACTGACCCCTAGAGTTACTGTCCCCATTAACACACTGACCACTAGAGTTACTGTCCCCATTAACACAATGACCCCAAGAGTTACTGTCCCCGTTAACACACTGACCCCGAGAGCTACTATCTCCGTTAACACACTGACCCCCTAGTTACTGTCCGCAATAACACAATTACCCAGAGAGTTACTGTCTCCATTAACACACTGACCCCGAGAGTTATTGTCTCCATTAACACACTGACCCCGAGAGTTACTGTCCCCATTAACACACTGACCCTGAGAGTCACTGTCTCCATTAACACACTTACCCCTAGAGTTACTGTCCCCATTAACACACTGACCCCTAGAGTTACTGTCCCCATTAACACACTGACCCCTAGAGTTACTGTCCCCATTAACACACTGACCCCTAGAGTTACTGTCCCCATTAACACACTGACCCCTAGAGTTACTGTTCCCATTAACACACTGACCCCGAGAGTTACTGTCCCCATTAACACACTGACCCCGAGAGTTACTGTCTCCATTAACACACTGACCCCGAGAGTTATTGTCTCCATTAACACACTGACCCCGAGAGTTACTGTCCCCATTAACACACTGACCCTGAGAGTCACTGTCTCCATTAACACACTGACCCCTAGAGTTGCTGTCCCCGTTAACACACTGACCCTGAGAGTTACTGTCTCCATTAACACACTGACCCCGAGAGTTACTGTCCCCATTAACACACTGACCCCTGGAGTGACTGTTCCCATTAACACACTGACCCCGAGAGTTACTGTCCCCATTAACACACTGACCGCTAGAGTTACTGTCCCCCTTAACACACTGACCCCTAGAGTTACTGTCCCCATTAACACACTGACCCCTAGAGTTACTGTCCCCATTAACACACTGACCCCTAGAGTTACTGTTCCCATTAACACACTGACCCCGAGTGTTACTGTCCCCATTAACACACTGACCCCTAGAGTTACTGTCCCCGTTAACACACTGATCCCTAGAGTTACCTTCCCCATTAACACACTGACGCCGAGTTCCTGTTCCCATTAACACACTGACCCCGAGAGTTACTGTCCCCATTAACACACTGACCCCTAGAGTTACTGTCTCCATTAACACACTGACCCCGAGAGTTACTGTCCCAAATAACACACTGACCCCTAGAGTTACTGTTCCCATTAACACACTGACCCCTAGAGTTACTGTTCCCATTAACACACTGACCCCTAGAGTTACTGTCCCCATTAACACACTGACCCCTAGAGTTACTGTCCCCGTTAACACAATGACCCCAAGAGTTACTGTCCCCGGTGACACACTGACCCCGAGAGTTACTGTCTCCGTTAACACACTGACCCCCTAGTTACTGTCCGCAATAACACAATTACCCAGAGAGTTACTGTCTCCATTAACACACTGACCCCGAGAGTTATTGTCTCCATTAACACACTGACCCCGAGAGTTACTGTCCCCATTAACACACTGACCCTGAGAGTCACTGTCTCCATTAACACACTGACCCCTAGAGTTACTGTCCCCATTAACACACTGACCCCTAGAGTTACTGTCCCCATTAACACACTGACCCCTAGAGTTACTGTCCCCATTAACACACTGACCCCTAGAGTTACTGTCCCCATTAACACACTGACCCCTAGAGTTACTGTTCCCATTAACACACTGACCCCGAGAGTTACTGTCCCCATTAACACACTGACCCCGAGAGTTACTGTTCCCATTAACACACTGACCCCGAGAGTTACTGTCCCCATTAACACACTGACCCCGAGTGTCACGGTCTCCATTAACACACTGACCCCGAGAGTTACTGTTCCCATTAACACACTGACCCCGAGAGTTACTGTCTCCATTAACACACTGACCCCGAGAGTTACTGTCCCCATTAACACACTGACCCTGAGAGTTACTGTCTCCATTAACATACTGACCCCGAGAGTCACTGTCCCCATTAACACACTGACCCCGAGTGTCACGGTCTCCATTAACACACTGACCCCTAGAGTTACTGTCCCGATTAACACACTGACCCCGAGAGTTACTGTCCCCATTAACACACGGACCCCGAGTGTCACGGTCTCCATTAACACACTGACCCCTAGAGTTACTGTCCCCATTAACACACTGACCCCGAGTGTCACGGTCTCCATTAACACACTGACCCCGAGAGTCACTGTTCCCGTTAACACACTGACCCCGAGAGTTACTGTCCCCGTTAACACACTGACCCCGAGAGTTACTGTCCCCATTAACACACTGACCCCGAGAGTCACTGTCTCCATTAACACACTGACCCCTAGAGATACTGTTCCCATTAACACACTGACCCCTAGAGTTACTGTTCCCATTAACACCGACTCTGAGAGTTACTGTCCCCATTAACACACTGACCCCGAGAGTTACTGTCTCCATTAACACACTGACCCCGAGAGTTACTGTCCCCATTAACACACTGACCCCGAGAGTTACTGTCTCCATTAACACACTGACCCCTAGAGTTACTGTCCCCGTTAACACACTGACCCCGAGAGTTACTGTCCCCATTAACACACGGACCCCGAGTGTCACGGTCTCCATTAACACACTGACCCCGAGAGTTACTGTCCCCATTAACACACTGACCCCGAGTGTCACGGTCTCCATTAACAAACTGACCCCGAGAGTTACTGTCTCCATTAACACACTGACCCCGAGAGTTACTGTACCCATTAACACACTGACCCCGAGAGTCACTGTCCCCATTAACACACTGACCCCTAGAGTTACTGTCTCCATTAACACACTGAGCCCGAGAGTTACTGTCTCCATTAACACACTGACCCCGAGAGTTACTGTCCCCGTTAACACACTGACCCCGAGAGTTACTGTCCCCGTTAACACACTGACCACGAGAGTTACTGTCCCCGTTAACACACTGATCCCGAGAGTTACTGTCCCCGTTAACACACTGACCCCGAGAGTTATTGTCTCCATTAACACACTGACCCCGAGAGTTACTGTCTCCATTAACACACTGACCCCGAGAGTCACTGTCCCCATTAACACACTGACCCCGAGAGTTACTGTCCCCGTTAACACACTGACCCCGAGAGTTACTGTCCCCATTAACACACTGACCCCGAGAGTCACTGTCTCCATTAATACACTGACCCCTAGAGATACTGTTCCCATTAACACACTGACCCCGAGAGTTACTGTTCCCATTAACACACTGACCCCGAGAGTTACTGTCTCCATTAACACACTGACCCCTAGAGATACTGTTCCCATTAACACACTGACCCCTAGAGTTACTGTCCCCATTAACACACTGACCCCGAGAGATACTGTTCCCATTAACACACTGACCCCTAGAGTTACTGTCCCCATTAACACACTGACCCCTAGAGATACTGTTCCCATTAACACACTGACCCCGAGAGTTACTGTCTCCATTAACACACTGACCCCAAGAGTTCCTATTCCCATTAACACACTGACCCCTAGAGTTACTGTCCCCGTTAACACGCTGACCCTGAGAGAAACTGTCCCCATTAACACACTGACCCCGAGAGTCACTGTCCCCATTAACACACTAACCCCAGAGTTACTGTTCCCATTAACACACTGACCCCGAGAGTTACTGTTCCCATTAACACACTGACCCCGAGAGTTACTGTCCCCATTAACACACTGACCCCGAGTGTCACGGTCTCCATTAACACACTGACCCCGAGAGTTACTGTCCCCATTAATACACTGACCCCGAGAGTTACTGTCTCCATTAACACACTGACCCCGAGAGTCACTGTCCCCATTAACACACTGACCCCGAGAGTTACTGTCTCCATTAACACACTGACCCCGAGAGTTACTGTCCCCATTAACACACTGACCCCGAGAGTTACTGTCTCCATTAACACACTGAGCCCGAGAGGTACTGTCTCCATTAACACACTGACCCCGAGAGTTACTGTCCCCGTTAACACACTGACCCCGAGAGTTACTGTCCCCATTAACACACTGACCCCGAGAGTTACTGTCCCCATTAACACACTGACCCCGAGAGTTACTGTCTCAATTAACACGCTGACCCCGAGAGTTACTGTTCCCATTAACACACTGACCCCGAGAGTTACTGTCCCCATTAACACACTGACCCCGAGAGTCACTGTCCCCATTAACACACTGACCCCTAGAGTTACTGTTCCCATTCACACACTGACCCCGAGAGTTACTGTCTCCATTCACACACTGACCCCGAGAGTTACTGTCCCCATTAACACACTGACCCCTAGAGTTACTGTCTCCATTCACACACTGACCCCTAGAGTGACTGTTCCCATTAACACACTGACCCCGAGAGTTACTGTCCCCATTAACACACTGACCCCAAGAGTTCCTATTCCCATTACACACTGATCCCTAGAGTTCCTGTTTCCATTAACACACTGACCCCTAGAGTTACTGTCCCCGTTAACACGCTGACCCTGAGAGAAACTGTCCCCATTAACACACTAACCCCAGAGTTACTGTTCCCATTAACACACTGACCCCTAGAGTTACTGTTCCCATTAACACACTAACCCCAGAGTTACTGTTCCCATTAACACACTGACCCCGAGAGTTACCGTCTCCATTAACTCACTGACCCCGAGAGTTACTGTCTCCATTAACACACTGACCCCTAGAGCTACTGTCCCAATTAACACACTGACTTTCATAATATACACCAGTATGTCATGGTGCAGACATACACACTGATGGACACACAGCGGGACCAATCAACACACACAACACCGCAGCCAATCACCAGTTAGAGCACACTCACTATATAGACAGGGGGCGTGAGAGTTCCTGCTCATTCGGGGTGCAGCCTCTCATAAGGACAGAGCTTACAGATTACAGCACAGATCTTCGCCATGTGCTGAGTGCAGAGTGGTTAGGACAGGCATATATCTTTAGTGTAATCTAACATCGTGTTAACCCACAGTGAAACTATGTTCAACCGTTTGTAACTTAATAAAATAGTGTTGTACTACTTTAAGTGTTGGTGGCCTGTATGTTCCATGGATCCAGAGCACCCAACACATCACTGACCCCCTAGAGTTACTGTCCCCATTAACACACTGACCCCCTAGAGTTACTGTCCCCATTAACACACTGACCCCTAGAGCTACTGTCCCAATTAACACATTGACCCCTTGAGTTACTGTCCCCATTAACACACTGACCCCTAGAGCTACTGTCCCAATTAACACATTGACCCCTAGAGCTACTGTCCCAATTAACACATTGACCCCTAGAGTTACTGTCACTATTAACACATTGACCCCTAGAGCTACTTTCCCCGTTAACACACTGACCCCGAGAGTTCCTGTTACCATTAACATACTGATCGTTAGAGTTACTGTCCCCATTAACACGCTGACCCCTAGAGCAGCTGTCCCCGTGAACACACCGACCACTAGAGTTACTGTCACTATTAACTCACTGACCCCTAGAGTTACTGTCACTATTAACACACTGACCCCTCGAGTTACTGTCACCATTAACACATTGACCCCTCGAGTTACTGTTCCCATTAACACGCTGACCCCGAGAGTTACTGTCACCATTCACATACTGACCCCTAGAGTTACTGTCCCCACTAACACATTGAGCTTTGGAGTCTCTGTCACCATTAACACACTGCCCCCCTTGGTTTCCTGTTCCATTAACACACTGACTCCTAGAGTTACAGAATCTATGAACATACTGATCTGTTGAGTAACATTTAACTTAACGCTCTCAAAATCCTAGGGAGCTAAGTGAGTTGGGGGTGGAGGGATTTAACGAGCCATTGTCCTGATCCTTTTCAGCATACTGAAAACAATGGTAAACTTTGTATTCCCTTCTCATTGAAATGTTGCTGGTTGCAAGTGTTCTTGGTTGCACACATTTGCAGCGGCCCAAAATCATATGATGTTATCACTAACTAAAGCTAGCTTGGTTTTGTTCAAATATTGTGACAGGAACAGTTATGCAGGAAGAGAATGTGACCTGGAAACAGAATAGTATAATCTGGTAGAGAGTGGGCCCTAATATTTCCGGGCAATTGAGTGGCAAAGAGATTGGAAAGCAGGAAAGTCGTCCTGCAGCTCCAAGGGACTGGGTTGGTCTCCAAGTGTACACTCAAAAGGTGGTGGAAGCAGATAGCCTTGGAAATTAAGATCAGGAATCAATCCACTGGACTGGATGCATTGCCGCAAGAAATTCAGTGACCCCATGATTGCTTCAGGTCAGTGAATACACCTTCAAATGCCATGTCTTTCAGTTGCACTCGTAGCCTCATATAATGCTCAGTAACTCCATGGATCAAGAACCTGCTGCTCTCTCCCAGAGAGCAGTATTCGTCCTCCCGTAGCTGCATCCCATTTGCACTGCATCAGTGCCTCTGCTGTTGCCTGTCAGCCAACCCATGCAGATTCCTGCAACCCATGCTGAGACGGTGCAGTCAGCAGCCAGGCTTTAAAGGCTCAGAGCTGTTTGAGGTAGTCTCCCAAGGCCATGTGCAGTCTCTCCCCCACTAGTTATGCTACAGACACTGTTGGAGCACTAGAACTGGAAAATGCACACAGAAGGCAGGCACAAATGGGAGACACGAGTGTGATTAGTTTACATTTATACGCAATCTGACATGGCTTCGTTCATAAATTTGGTTTGGAATAGTTATTTTGTGTTGACTTGTATTTCTGGATTGACGAACACTGTGATGCTCAATGTCAGAAGGAAAGTGAGGTGTGGACCTGTTGGTAAATGCGGAATTGGGGTCGCATTTCCTTGAATTCTTTATGGAGAACCAGGGCAGAAAGGGGCCAGCATGGTTGTCGCTTCCCTTCCTCCATGCTTCTGTTACTTAGCTTCTCACCATAAAATTGATTGTCGGTCCCCTCCTGATGGCGAGGGTCTGCAGCAGGACACCACCAATCTGCTCTGTCGTGTATTGCAGGGCTCCCCCAGGGTGGTCCAGGCAGTGAAATGTTGTTTCAGCACTCCGATGGTCTCTTCTCTCACATTCCGTGTGGCAGCAGGGCTTTCACTGTACATATTCTGTGCATGTGTGTGTAGGTTACACACTGGAGTCATCAACCATGTTGTCAGCGATAACCCTCGTCATTCAATAGCCACCCCTCTGTTCTGCTGTGATGGTTCAAATACAGGTGGCACAGGAACTGCGACAGAATGAATCGTGTCTGCTGCCAGGATACTGAGCATTAACTTGCATGAAATGCTGACAATAATCACAGCAGCTGGATGTCGAGTGACTGGAATCCCTCTGGGTTCCTGTTTAGGGCAGTGCTGACATGTGGCACCTGCAAAGCAATGTGGGTGCAGCCAATGGCATCATGTACCATGGGAAAGACTGTAATCCTAGTGAAGCCACTTGTTCATTTTGTCTGCTTCCCTCTGGCAAGAGGGAATGAAATGTAGTTAGCTCTGAATGAACAGAGAGCTTCAGTGAACTCCCTACAATAGCAAATTGAGAGATTTGTAAATATCTCAAGCTCCAGGCTGGAAGGAACCAGATGCATAAAAGCTTCACCGCCATAATCATCTTCTAGCCACTGACAATGCTGTCCTTGCCCTGCTCTGAGGTTGCAGTTATGATTGACAGATTTCTTAAAACAAAAATCGATCAATCCCAATAATTAGAAATCTTCAATCAACCCACAGACTCAACAGATTTTTGGGGGAAGAGAGATCCAGATTTTTACTACCCTTTGTTTGGGCGACGAAGTGCTTCCTGACATCACTTTCTGAACTGCCCAGCTCTCATTTTCATGTTATGCCCACTTGTTCTAGACTTTTCCACCAGAGCAAAAGTTTTTCTCTAGTTACCCTGTCAGATTCTTTAATCATTTCGAACACCTCAACTGAATCCTCTACACTTGAGGGAATGTATGCCTAGTCTTTTTTTAAAATTTAGAGTACCCAATTCATTTTTTCCAATTAAGGGGCAATTTAGCGTGGCCAATCCACCTAACCTGCACATCTTTTGGTTGTGGGGGTGAAACCCACGCAAACATGGGGAGGGGGACAGTGACCCAGAGCCAGGATCGAACCTGGGACCTCGGCACCGTGAGGCAGCAATGCTAACCACTGCGCCACCGTGCTGCCCGTAAGCCTCGTCTAACATAGAAACAGGAACCCAGTTCTGTAGAAGAGTCATACGGACACAAACCATTAACTCTTGTTTCTCTCTCCACAGTTGCTGCGAGGCCTGCTGTGGTTTTCTGTTTTTATTTCTGATCTCCAGCATCCGCAGTATTTTGCTTTTATTCTAGCCTAACCTAAGTTTATTTGCTAGATCATTTTCCACACACTTTTTATTGGACAGTTGACAATGTCTTTCAGACGTTTTGACTGTGCAATCCAGGAATATAACAGCCCTTGCTGAGTCATGAAGGGAATCCCCTTTTTAGTAAAGGTTGAAAATCACCACCCTGGCCTGAGCTCCTTGAAGACCACAGCACTGATCCATAGAGTTGCAGGCTTCTTCCCATTTTCCAATACTGAGCTCTAGTTAGCTTTCTGCCTGAAAAATCACAATACTAACCCAGTCACCATTCGTTTTAGAATTCACAACACTGGCCCTTGGTGTTAGTGTCTCCTTTATCCAACCTTTAATTAATCTGTTATTGGCTCGCCTTCCCCGAAGTAATTGCTGGATTAACCGTGTAATACAAATTCAACACTCTAAAAACAGAAGCTGAGCTGTCAGGGAAAATTACCACTGCATTAAATAAATACATTCTGGAACAAGTTCAAGTTAATTCCAGCCACATTGATCTCATTTGATCCTCCCCACTCTCGACACGGAGAGCGCCGTATTGAATAAAAGTGAAAAGAAGAAAAAAAAATGAAAATTTCAGACAATTTGTACTGAAAGATTTTTGCTCACAAGTAATTAAAAAGCTGCTGTAGAGGAGTAACAGCCCCTGTGTAAAAAATGGGAAGTCGATAGTCTTTTAGCAAACGCCAGCTTCAATTTGTTACCATCTCTGTGGAAGTTTCAGCCACGGTTCGGAGGCTGCTGATAATTGCAGGAAACTATTAAAGTCATTTACAGGTGACATTAATAGATTACCTGAAGGGGAGGTTGTAGGTATGCATCATAATCCAGATCACGTATGGCTGAGGGACAAAAGCTACAGCGCACATCAGCTTCTCTTCCAAAGTACCTCCCAAAACCACAGCTACCATTGCCAGCAAGTACACAGGAGCACCAACACCTGCAAGTTCCCCTCCAAGTCACACACCATCCCAGCTTGGAAATACATTGCTGTTCCTTCATTGTTGCTGGGTCAAAATCCTGGAACTTATAAAATTTTTACAATTTATGCATTCATGACTGGGCCAGCATTTGTTGTCCATCCCCAATTACCCTTGAACTAAGCGGCTTGTTAGGCCATTTTAATAGTCAACCAATCACATTGCTTTGGGTCTGGGGTCATATGTAGGCCAGACCAGGTGAGGGCAGATTTTCTTCCCGAAAGGACATGAGTGAACCAGATGGGTTTTTACAACAATCAACAATGGTTTTGTGGTCAAGGGCGGCACGGTAGCGCAGTGGTTAGCATTGCTGCCTCACAGCGCTGAGGACCTGGGGTTCGATTCCAGTCCCAGGTTACTGCCCGTGTGGAGTGTGCACATTGACCCTGTGTCTGCGTGGGTCTCACCCCCACAACACAAAGATGTGCAGGGTAGGTGAATTGGCAGGGCAAGCCAAAAAAAGAAGGCCTGTTTGTCAATCGCAGAGACAGGAATTTGTAACATGGTTCCAGAAATCCTAAAATGGCCACCACTCCACCATTGGGAGAGAACACAGATGAGGCCAGGCAGTCTGGACAGACCATGGATAACTCATTTGTCCATTCTTCCCACCTCCACTTCTTGCATCAAGGGTCTGTCACCTACTTTTTTTTATTCATTGATGGGATGTGGGCGTCGCTGGTTAGGCCAGCATTTATTGCCCATCCCTAGTTGCCCTTCACAAGGTGGTGGTGAGCTGCCTTCTTGAACCGCTGCAATCTTTGAGGTGTAGGTACACCCACTGTGCTGTTAGGGAGGGAGTTCCAGGACTCATTCTTCCCTGGTTATTTTGCTGAAAGTGATAAAGAAACATATTTCAATTTCATTCAAAGTCTTCAGGAACAAGAACAACCCACTGGGCTCTGTTCAGACTTCACACCATTGAAGGGGTGCTGTTCCTCACCACAGATCCACAGTGTGACAGAGACCTGTGAGTCTGTAATTGAAGTCACACTTCTAATTGAAGTATTTAAGGATTTGATAGGACAGAGAGAGAGAAAAAAAAGTATATTCCTCTGTTGGGACGTTTAGAACAAGGGGATGTAACCGTAAAATTAAACCCAGGCTGTTCAGGGTTGATGTCAGGAAGCACTTCCTCATACAAAGGACAATGGAAATCTGGAACAATTTCCCCCCCAAAAAGCTGTTGAGGCTGGGGTTCAAGTAACAGCTTCAAAACTGAAATTGCTAAATGTTTGTTAGGTAAACAAATTAAGAGAAACACAATCAAAGCAAGTTAAAGACAGTTAAGGTACAGATCAGCCATGGTTTAACAGAATGGCAGCAAAGGCCCGCGGAGCTGAATGGCTTCTTCCTGTTCCTACATTCCAAGGGTAGCTAAGTTCACATAAATGTAGAAAGTGAAAAGGAAGTAATCAAAATATGGGATGAAGGGGAAGAGATGGAAATGCAGGGCAAAGAGAAAATGTGAACCTTTGGAATTGAGGCAGGAAAGGCAATGCAATCGTAACAGAATGTGACTCCTGTTTTACTTCAACCCAGGTTTGATCCCGGCCCGAGGTCACTGTCCGTGTGGAGTTTGCACATTCTCCCCGTGTCTACGTGGGTCTCACCCCCACAACCCAAAAATGTGCTGGGTAGGTGCATTGGCCACGCTAAATGGTCCCTTAACTGAAAAGAAAAATGAATTGGGTACTTAAAAAAAAAAAATTCTAAATTAGTCTTGTGCAGCATCCCGCCACCCCCCCCAAAAAAAAAGATTCCCTACTTGGTCACACCCATAAGTAAACACCTTCCAGCCAACGCTCCTGTATACAGGTTTGTCTATAAGAAATCCAGTAATATTACCCAAGGCAAAACGGCAGTTGCTCACTTCCACTCTGCTGTGGACAGAAAGAAGCCTTCAGAAACAAGACTGTTTTTGCAGCCCAAGACTTTCTGCCTTGACTCGATGTCCGGTTCAAACTTAACTTTCTCCTAGCCTGGAGCTGTTTTCAGGAGATAGTCCCACACAGCCAAACCCTAAGCTCTCCACAGTAACTCTATAATTCCTACTGCCCTCCCCCAAACCACAACCTTCCATCGCAGGTTTCATTGTTTTCACCCCTTTGAAACCAAATCCTTCCAACTATAAAACATTTAATTATTCTATTTTGTCTCTTCTTTTGGGTCAATAAAACGGAATATACCCTTTCTGTTCACCCATGGAACTCCTGTAAGATGCTACATTTTTCTTGCCACCTCTGATTTTCCCTTGATGTTCAAAAAAACATTGAACTTATCGCAAAATGTATATGCCAGATCCAACCTGTTTACTTGTACCTCAAACCCACCATAATATCTCATTACAAATGCACAAACCTAACACCAGTATCCTTTCATGTCTCAAACCTCCTGGACAATCTGAATCTAGTAAACTTTCCCTAGCTTAATTAAATCATTTACACGCACACACAGAAATACAGCCATCTTCATACAATAATACAATGTTCCTGAAAAATATTTTTAAAATTCATTCATTTTCACAATTGCAGAATGGTTTTTAATCCTTGGCACACAGTTTCATTTTGCAGTGAGGAGCAAGGCCAGAGGGGTAATCACAGGATGGAAATTTTAAAATCAGGTTTTGCCAGACCAGGAGTCACTGCAAGTTGCCGATCACAGGGTGATGGTTGAATGGGACTTGGTATGAGTTAGGATATGGGCAACAGCATTTTATATCAGGTCCAGGTTTATGGAGGACGAGCTGGCCAAGACAGTATTAGTACAGTACAGTCTGGAGACAACAAACGCTCGACTCAGGATTTTAGCTGCTAATTCAGATAGAGATGCATGCATGTACCTTGTGGAATCCGGTGAGGGTTTGCTGCGCCCCTGAGCACTTCCTTCCCAGATGCCGTTAGCAACTTCATTCCCAATGGACGACATTACCCGGATGAGTTCCAGGGGCCAATCGTCAAGATCAAGGGAACGAACCCGTGACAGATGGGTGCCAAGGTTGCGGTGGATACCCGAGCATTCAATGCACATGAGGGCTCCTAGGTTCAAACTGGCCCAGTCTGGATCTGAAATAATCAAAGCGGCAAAAAGTTAATAAAACAGTGCATAATAAATGTCGAGACAAAAGTAACATCCTGCAGATTCTAGAAAGCTGAAATAAAACCAGAAAATGCTGGAAATACCCAGCAGACCAGGCAGCACCTGTGGAGCAACAAATATAATGAAATGTTTTAGGTTGTCACCTTTCATCAGAACTTTCATCTGATCCAAGATCACAAGCTGAAATGTTAACTGTTTCTCTCTCCACAGGTGCTACCCGACCTGTTTACTAATCATCTATTTGCCCAATTTGAAAGTGAGCTTGAAAAGTGAAAATCCTTTTCTCTGTGGACAAGGTTATCCTCTATTATAATATTTTTCTTTGAATATTGGGTCCTGGTGACTTTTAGAGGAGTTGTTGAGGCAATGTGATAGGAATGTGGAAAATACAGAGATCTGGATAGACTGGAGAAGCTGGAGCTATTCTCCTTGCAGTAGAGAAGGCTAAGAGGAGATTTGATAGAGGTCGTTCAAAACATTGTGGGCGCGATTCTCTGCTCCCGCGCCGGTTGGGAGAATCCCCTGGCGCGCCATTTTTCCCCGCGATGTCGGTCCGACGCCCTCCCGCGTTTCACCCAAGCGGCGAGAACGGCCCCGCCGAGTTCTGCGCGGCGCAGGCCGGAGAATCGCCCGGGACACCCAAAATGGCGATTCTCCGCTACACCCGCTATTCTCCGGCCCGGATGGGCCGAGCGGCCTGCCGAAAACGACGGTTTCCCGCCGGCGCCATCCACACCTGGTCGCTGCCGGCAGGAACAGCGCGGGAACGCTGGGGGGATGGCCTGTGGGGGGGGGGGGGCGGGGGGGCGATTCGTTCACCGGGGTAGGACTCAAAAGGGGTCTGGCCCACGATCGGTGCCCACCGATCGGCGGGCCGGCCTCTCTGAAGGAGGACCTCCTTTCCTCCGCGCCCCGCAAGATGCATCAGACATCTTCTTGCAGGGCGGCCTCGGGGTGGACGGCAACCACGCATGCGCGGTGACGGCAGTTACGCGGCGCTGGCCGTGTCATTTAAGCGGCGCCGCCTGGCACGCGCTGACGATGCTGCTTTCGTGACACGCCCCCCGAGTTTCTCGCGGACCCTATCCTAGCCTATTTTTGGGGCCTGAATCGGTCGAGATCGGGGCCGTTTCGCGCCGTCGTGAACCTCGACGGCGTTCACGACGGCGTGGGCACTTAGTTGCGGGAGCGTAGAATCGCGCCCTAAGAGTTTAGCAAAGAGTAAAAAGAGAGAAACTTTTTCCAGTGGATGACAAGGCATTACAGAGGACACCAATTTAAGGTGATTGGCAAAAAAAAGGGGAAAATGAACCCCTTCATAAAATGAGTGGTCAGGATTTGGAATGCACTGCATTGGGGGGGGGGGGGGGGGGGAATATCGATTCAATTGTAGACATCATATAGGAACTGGAAACGCTTAAAGGGGACAAGATGGGATATGAATAGAAGCAGGGAAGTTCTTTTGAAAGAGATGATACAGAATTGTTGGGCTAAGGGGTTCCTACTATGCTGTATCTTTCCATGATTCTATGTTGAATTATCAGTAAATGGATCCATTTTCCCAAAGACCATCAGCCACACTGGCATCCAGTTCAGATCCAAAAAAGGGTCATTTGGACTTGAAATGTAAACTCTGTTTTTCTCTCCAAATACTGCCAGATAGGATGGGATTCTCTGTTTCAGAAACTAAGTGCTGATGTCGGGATGGAATCGGTGGACTTCCAAGACAACAACATTTTGCACCGGTCCCAGACCCATTCATCATGGGCTAGCACTGGCGCCAAGTGGAACACGATCAATTCCAATAACAAACTATATCCTGGGGCTGATTTAGCCCACTGGGCTAAATCGCTGGCTTTGAAAGCAGAGCAAGGCAGGCCAGCAGCACGGTTCAATTCCCGTACCAGCCTCCCCGAACAAGCGCCGGAATGTGGCGACGAGGGGCTTTTCACAGTAACTTCATTTGAAGCCTACTTGTGACAATAAGCGATTTACATTTTTCATTATATCCATTTCGCCAGAATTGGCACCCGAGAGGCTGACAAGCTACATCCATATGTTAGAACTCCACTCCCCACACACACTCATCCCAGCCAATAAGATGGCACTGGTTGCGCTGGAGTGCATCCATCCCATTGATGGGTCAGCTGGGGCCAGAGGGTACCTAGGGGGGTGACCTGGGAGTGGACACCATACGACCCACGGCATGAAGATCACAGTGGGCAATCAGAGGTGTGTGCAGCCGCATGGCTTCCTTGCAATGTGTCCGTGCCTTCCACCCCGACCCCACAGCCCATCCCTGGCCACCCATCGGTACTCCACCCGGCCCTGGCAGAAGCCCCCCCCCCCCCCACTGGCACAACTGTTAGCAAACTATAGCACTGTTTAACACTTTTCATACCTCCCTCCCTCTCCCACAGTAGCCAAGGCGCCTATTTCCCTATTTTTAAAACACAAGTGAAGCTCGCAGTCGATAATTTCTCCTGGCGGAGGCAAAGCATCGTGGAAGCCGCGGAGAATACGGGTTCATGCCGGTAAATGATATCCCAACGGCGTTTACTGTGCGTGCAGCGTAGAAATGCATTGACGTCGCTGTTGAGGCACCGGAGCATGGCTTTCTGTCAGGCGCCTGGTGCCAGCCACGATTTTCGCCTCGCGTCATTCTCCGCCCAATCGGGTTTTCCAGTTCTGGAGTCGCTGGACCGAGAATCCCGCCCATTGAGTTTTCCAGAATTTTCTATTTTTATTAGAACTCTTGTACACTTCTTACTCTTCAGGTTGTTAAACATGCTATGGTCAAGGATCAAACTGGGGACATTCTTGCTTTGATGACTCAATGAATCTTTGGGTTGACCTACTGTTACATTCCCAGTTGGTATTATAACAGTGATGTACAGATGCTCTCGTTGGACTGGGGTGAGCACAGTAAGAAGTCTTACAACACCAGGTTAAAGTCCAACAGGTTTGTTTCGATGTCACTAGCTTTCGGAGTGCTGCTCCTTCCTCAGGTGAGTGAAGAGGTGGGTCCCAGAAACATATATGTAGACAAAGTAAAGATGCAAGATGATACTTTGAATGTGAGTCTTTGCAGGTAATAAAGTCTTTACAGGTCCAAACGGAGCAACTGGAGAGGGGGATAATCACAGGTTAAAGAGGTGTGAATTGTGTCAAGCCAGGACAGTTGGTAGGATTTTGCAAGCCCAGGCCAGATGGTGGGGGATGAATGTAATGTGACATGATCCAAGGTCCCGGTTGAGGTTGTACACATGTGTGCGGAACTTGGCTTTAAGTTTCTGCTCGGCGATTCTGCGTTGTTGCGTGTCCTGAAGGCCGCATTGGAGAACGCTTACCCGAAGATCAGAAGCTGAATGCCCTTGACTGCTGAAGTGCTCCCCGACTGGAAGGGAACATTCCTGCCTGCCGATTGTATCGCGATGTCTGTTCATCCGTTGTCACAGCGCCTGCACGGTCTCGCCAATGTACCACGCTTCGGGACATCCTTTCCTGCAGCGTATGAGGTAGACAATGTTGGCCGAGTCGCACGAGTATGTACCGCGCACCTGGTGGGTGGTGTTCTCACGTGTAATGGTGGTACCCATGTCGATGATCTGGCACGTCTTGCAGAGATTGCCATGGCAGGGTTGTGTAGTGTTGTGGTCACTGTTCTGAAGGCTGGGTAGCTTGCTGCAAACAATGGTTTGTTTGAGGTTGCGCGGTTGTTTGAAGACAAGTAGTGCGGGTGTGGGGATGACCTTGGCAAGATGTTCGTCTTCATCGATGATGTGTTGAAGGCTGTGAAGAAGATGTCGTAGTTTCTCCGCTCCAGGGAAGTACTGGATGACGAAGGGTACTCTGTCGGCTGTGTCCCGTGTTTGTTTTCTGAGGAGGTTGGTGCGTTTGTTTGCTGTAGCGCGTTGGAACTGTCGATTGATGAGTCGAGCGCCTTTACTCGTTCGTATGAGGGCATCTTTCAGCGTCTGTAGATGTCTGTTGCGCTCCTCCTCGTCTGAGCAGATCCTGTGTATATGGAGGGCTTGTCCATAGGGTATGGCTTCTTTAATGTGTTTAGGGTGACCTTGGATCCAGACCTTCAGAGCACCCTATGTCCTCTCATCCCACGTACTCCCCGTATTGGAGATCTCTACAGCCTCCCGAAAATACACAAGACCAACACACCCGGCCGTCCAATCGTATCAGGCAATGGGACCCTGTGTGAGAATCTCTCTAGCTACATCGAGGGCATCTTGAAACCCACCATACAAGGAACGCCATTCTGTCGCGATACAACGGACTTCTTACAGAAACTCAGCACTCATGGAACCAGGAACATTCCTCATCACAATGGACGTCTCAGCACTCTACACCAGCATCCCCCATGACGATGACATTGCTGCATCAGTGTCAGTACTCAACACCGACAACTGCCAATCTCCAGGCGCAATTCTGCAACTCATCCGCTTCATTCTGGATCACAACGTCTTCACCTTCGACAAGTTCTTCATCCAGACACACGGAACAGCCATGGGGACCAAATTCGCACCTCAATATGGCAACATCTTCATGCACAAGTTTGAACAAGACCTCCTTCACCGCACAAGACCTTCAACTGACGTTATACACCAGATACATCAATGACATTTTTTTCCTTTGGACCCACGGCGAAGAATCACTGAAACAACTACACAATGACATTAATAAGTTCCATCCAACCATCAGACTCACCATGGACTACACTCCAGAATCGGTTGCATTCTTGGACACACTCATCTCCATCAAGGACGGTCGCCTCGGCACTTTGCTTTACTGCAAGCTCACGGATAACCTCACGATGCTCCACTTCTCCAGCTTCCACCCTAAACACATCAAAAAAGCCATCCCCTATGGACAAGCCCTCCATATACACAGGATCTGCTCAGACGAGGAGGAGCACACCAGACATCTACAGACGCTGAAAGATGCCCTAGTACGAACGGGATATGGCGCTTGACTCATCGATCGATAGTTCCAACGTGCCACAGCAAACAAACGCACCGACCTCCTCAGAAGACAAACATGGGACACAACCGACAGAGTACCCTTCGTCGTCCAGAACTTTCCCAGAGCGGAGAAACTACGACATCTTCTTCGCAGCCTTCAACACGTCATCGATGAAGATGAACATCTTGCCAAGGTCATCCCCACACCCGCACTACTTGCCTTCAAACAACCGCGCAACCTCAAACAAACCATTGTTTGCAGCAAACTACCCAGCCTTCAGAACAGCAACCACGATACCACACAACCATGCCATGGCAATCTCTGCAAGACGTGCCAGATCATCGACATCGGTACCACCATTACACTTGAGAACACCACCCACCAGGTACATGGTGTGACTCGGCCAACGTTGTCTACCTCATACGCTGCAGGAAAGGATGTCCCGGGGTGTGGTACATTGGCGAGACCATGCAGACGCTGCGACAACGGATGAACGGACATTGCGCGACAATCGCCAGGTAGGAATGTTCCCTTCCAGTCGGGGAACACTTCAGCAGCCAAGAGCACTCAGCCTCTGATCTTCGGGTAAGCGTTCTCCAATGCGGCCTTCAGGACCTGCGACAACGCAGAATCGCTGAGCAGAAACCTATAGCCAAGTTCCGCACACATGAGTACAACCTCAACCGAGAGCTTGGATTCATGGCGCATTACATTCATCCCCCACCATCTGGCCTGGGCTTGCAAAATCCTACCAACTGTCCTGGCTTGAGACGATTCACACCTCTTTAACCTGTGATTATCCCTCTCTCCAGTTGCTCCGTTTGGACCTGTAAAGACTTAATTACCTGCAAAGACTTGCATTCAAAGTATCATCTTGCATCTTTGACTTTGTCTATATGTATGTTTCTGGAACCTACCTCTTCATTCATCTGAGGAAGGAGCAGTGCTCTGAAAACTAGTGATTCGAAACAAACCTATTGGACTTTAACCTGGTGTTGCAAGACTTCTTACGGTGTTACAACTGGACAGGAGGATCCCAGAATGGAACCCTTCCCTCAAAAAAATGTCACTTTTATGTTTTTAAAAAATAAAACGTGGAGGAACAGAGTCACAGGACCGCCAATTAGCTTTAACAAAAATACATTTACCAAACCTGAAAATATTTGATTATGTTGCAATACTTACTCCCCCTTTGCTTAACAATCACACACAGGTTTTAGGATTAAAATGGATTACAAAGTACTTCTTAATCTACAATGATCTCATTAATATAAAGTCCCTTTTAAGCACACAAGATGACTGTGAGCAAATCCACTCTCTACTCTGAACCCCAAGTGAATGTGTGTGTATGTCTCCTCAGAATCCCCCTAGATGATTGTCATGTGAGAGTTTCCAAACTCCACTCTGGAAAATGCATTTTAAAATCTTCTCGCAAAATTATGCTTTCCCTTTATAGTTTGCATTCTGAAATCCAGTCCAGGTTTTACACCGACCCTTTAGGGTTTCTTTGTCTACGGATTTCAATGCAAACTGCTCCCAATTGCTTTAACTCTCGAATCCCAGACGGTACTAAAATAACATCAAACGGCTTCATCTACCTCTGAAGTCTGCTGTCCCACTTTAAATTTAGTTACTGTAATTGTCTCTTTAACTCAGAACACTTTGTTTACTCTTCCTTGAATTCTTCTGAACAATACCTTGGTTTCTGTTCTCTTAACTTCAGGTGTCTTAAACGCTCTTTCTGTTCCCACTCTCTGATTATAGAATTATAGAATCCCTACAGTGCAGAAGGAGCCATTTGACCCTTCGAGACTGCACCGAGCCTTGAAAAGAGGACCCTACCAAGGCCCAATCTCCCACCCTAACATGTCTCTTCTCCTGGCAGAGTTGAGATCTATTCATTCCTCAGTGACCTGTCTCTAACTGCTCTAGATTCCAGTTAAAACTAAGAACAAAGGAAAACCCTTCCCTCTGGAAAGTGGCCCACTGTTGCCAAGCACCAACTTACTTATTTTTACTCTTAATGCTGTAACTCTCTCCAAGCACAATAAAAACACAGTTGGAACTTAACTAACCCCCACACATTCAAACACTTTGATCCAGCACGAATCTGACTGTAGGTTTTACCCTTCCTGGCAGATAAATATTAAATTAAACCCACTTAAAACTAGACCTAATTTTTAATGTTTACCAATGCCAATACAAATCACGTAAAACAACCTTAATTTTCCTAACACTAAGGAGCAATATAAAGCATGCACCCATGAGGCATCTTCCCATTTACCTTTTTTAGTATTTACTTCATACAGTAGATTTGGATGATATCCTATAGTTTAACACCGACAGCTGCAATATAACAGGAGCTTCATAAGGGGACCCTTTGGGACGATCAAAGCATATATTTTATCCAATTAATTGTGTTAACTAGACATTTAAAAAGAAGTATAATTGATCATCCTGATTTGGCAAAAGCGCCTCTGGTAAGTGTCAAGGACTTAGTAAGTTACTTTAGCTGACAGCAGATTTACAGTAAGTAATAAAACGGCCTCCATTGAGTACATGTGACTAGGCCTCTGTCTAAAGCAGGGCTTTGGCCTAATCGCCCTGGAAACTTGATAGCTGCGACCTTCATGGACTGCTGCCAAACATGACGGTGTTGACCACACAAGTTGCCCCCTTTGTCATGAGATACATAATAACATTAACCATCGCTGTGGATATAAGTTACGATAAGCTTAATAATAAATCAGTTGTTAGGCCTCTACTAGGGTATTGCATGCAATTCCAGACACCAACAGGTTGTCAAAGCTTTGACGCAGTTGCAGGGATTTACCAAAATGGGACCAGAGAATGCAGTTAGTTGAAGAGGTTGGAGAAGCTGGGATTTGCTCTTTAAGAGCAGATAAAGGGAAATTTAATATAGAGACACTCAAAATTATGAGGGTTTGATATAGAGGGAGAAATTATTTCCATTGGCAGGAGGGTTACCAGAGAACTCAGATTGAAGGTAATTGGCAAAAAAGTCAGGTGGGTGTGGGAGAGAGGGAGATGAAATTTTCTTTAAAACTCAGTGGTGTGTTACGATCTGGAAAGCATTGTCTGAAAGTAGATTCAATAATACCTTTCAAAAGGGAATTGGATCGGAACTTAAAAAGGAAACATTTGCTGGGCTACGGGGCAAGAGCAGAGGAGTGGGACTAATTGGATAGCTCTTTCAAAGCACCAGTACCGACACGAATTGGCCTTCCTCTGTGCTATATGCATTTGAGATTTTATAAGATCTCCTAGAAATTCTCTCCAGTGAGGAATGGCACAAGGATTAGGAAGGAAACCACACTTGACAGAAAAGGTCTTTTCATCACTTACTTAGTGCCTCGCAGTCCACACAATGAGAATTACCACGAATGTTTCTGATTGACTGAAGGGCGATGGCTTCATTCTGGCTCGCTAGTCGTGACTAATGCAAAAGCAAAATGACAGACAGGAAACAATCAGGGCCAATAAAAGCACTTGCACATTATTCATGATGCTGTGTACTAATAAAAATGTTTCCGCAATTATAGAACCGGTTTCCTGGGCTAGCTAACCTATCTTCCACATATTAGCACAGGGATGGGTTATATGCAGGGGCAGATGGAGAGGTAGGGGAGAGGGAGAAGAATGCAGTACAGAACTTATTCAATGCAGCTCTGTAGTTTTTGTCCCTCTCTTGTTGGACTCCACATGTCAAGTAATATGCACTGGTGAAATCACATGTGTTTTCCTGTGACCACCTGCTTGGGGGGTGTGGACGTCGCTGGTTAGGCCAGCATTTATTGCCCATCCCTAGCTGCCCTTCAGAAGTTGGGCTACATTAGGACAAACTTACCTTCTGACTCTTCCCCCTCCTCACCCCTCTGTTTCACCCTTCCTGGCTCCCTCGAGGAAAGGGACGGGTTCAGAATCTTGACCAATTGTGGACACAAATCGAGGTGCTATAACTCTGGGATATGTAGTTTCAAATGGTGCCATTGCCCAAGATACAGTCCATTCAATATAAAAGTGTATGAAATATTCAGGAGTGTCTATAAACAAATTGTTTCCATAAACCTCAATAAATGTCTTTGTCAGTTGACTTCATTATAACCCTGACCATAAAAATATTAAAGATGCCCTCTTCCAGCCATGTGGGCCGTGAAATAATGTTTTCCTAAGCCATTGATTATTTACAAAAAAATTCATGTTTAATATTCTCAAAGAGGTGAAACTGCAAGTGATAGAAAACCTAGAAAGTACAGTATTCTTTTTAAGAGTACCTAATTCATTTTTTCCAATTAAGGGGCAATTTAGTGTGGCCAATCCACCTAGCCTGCACATCTTTGGGTTGTGGGGGTGAAACCCACGCAAACACGCGTAGAATGTGCAAATTCCACACGGACGGTAACCCAGAACCGGGATCAAGCCTGGGACCTCGGCACCATGAGGTGCTAACCTCTGCGCCACGTGCTGCCCCCTACAAAGTACAGTTGATAATACTGATGGACATAGAGTTTTAGGGCTAGGCATTTCAGGGAGGGACATCAATAAGCACTCATGTATGTAAAGGGTAATGAAAATCAGGAACTCTCTGTCCTAAAAGCTTTTGAGTCTGGTACTGAAAACTGGATTGATAAGATTTTTGTTGAGTAAGGGTACTTGACTGGTATAGAACCAAGGTAGGTAGATGGAGCTAAAATAGAAATCGTGAATAATCTAAATAAATGTTGAAACAGGCTCAGGAGGCAAAATGGCCTCCTCTTGCCCTATGTTTCTGTCAGTTAATAACACCATAATTAATTTTGAGGCTTTTGGACTATACTCTGACAACAACACAAGGAATCACCGCATTCTCTGCTTTCAAACGTCCAGGCACAAAGTGCTGAAAGCCAGGGACAATTTCTTTCACCCTCACCACAAAACATATTGGAGAAACTTGCATTTTACTATAAATACTAACAAACTGCACAAAAAGGATTAGTGCTGTGGAAACTCAGGGTTGCTTAGTGGCGCCCAGTGTCCTTAATGGATCTTGTAAAGCAATTGAAGATCATTGTTTGGCTCTCCCTGGAGACTGCCCTAATTGGGTTGTTATATACAGAACAAAATTAAAGCTCCAACCGCACACTAATGAAAGGGAGTGGAATATTTGTTATTCTGTGCAGTCTGGGTGACAAATTTTACATCAACTTTATTTTATTCTTAACTGTTATAGCTTTTCCATGAGGTTTTAAGTGGGGTTTCTTTTTTTTTTAAAGTGCAGTTTTCTATGCACTGAAGGCGCCAACACCAAATATAGAATTGGTAGAAATAATGTCCAGATGTTTAAATTGAAAGCGCCATGAGCGGACTGTCCTTTTAATAGCACGCAACATTTTTGTAAAGTAATGGAGAGCTTTCGGTTCTCTCTACCACAGCTAAAAACATTACAAGAGGAAGCAGTTAGGGTGCACGTATCATCTGAGCATCGTCAGCAAGTCAAGCAGAACAGAGGAGCATTGGGAAATCACCTTGTTCTTGCTGCTCTCGCAGGACTGCAAGCTGGCCAGAATCTGACTTTCAATCGCCTGGACCCACGCATCCCTTTCCTCGTAAGAGGTGGCTTCAAAGTGCCATGTCTGGCCCGTGAGAGAGACGATAATAAATTCAAAATTCTCTTCTTGCTCTGCAAAGGAAACAAAAGGCAAACAGTCTGAACAAGAGAAGAACACGGCCCGGAGGGTTGTGGGGCAAGATGGAGTCGGCTGGTGCAAGAGCTGTTAACACCTGTCCCTTCCTGTAAATCGTTTCAATCTGCACACTTCTTGAGTCGGTTCAAAGCATGCAAAGGTCAAAGGGAAATGCAGAGGCACATGGCTAAGAGGTCAACAGGCTGTTAACGGACAGTATTACGATGCAGGCACACAAAGGGTTACGAAAGCTTTGCAAGGGAGACTGGGTTCCCCAAGTGAAACTTAACCACTGAACTTTCACTGGCTAATGGATCTAACATGTCTATTAGATTGTATTGGGATCAGAAGTTAAACGGCTAAAGAGAAGGGTTAACATTTGAAAATGATTACAAGTGGAAGAAAATTGACCACTGCTTTTTCATCATCTATTACAAACACAACAGAGGCATAATTAGAATTTACTGGGATCATTCAGAAAACAGCTTTGAAAAGTTGCCCAGTTTCAAAGGAGTGCCTTGCAACCTGATAGCTGACATTAAAGGACATCAGAAGATTACTCACTCCTGCTTATAATTTAAAAAAAGTCACAAACAGCATCTGGACAATCATCCACTGCAAAGTGAAGGAACGGAATGCGGAGAGAAGCCCTCCGCGTTGCAAAAAAAGGAATGAGGAGCAACAAGCTGCCCGGAGTTCCATATCAGGCTCTGTGGTAGCACGTGGGAATTTTCACTGTTTTGTACAACATATTTCTGTGCTATCCACGGAATTCCGTGCTATTCCGTGGGGCAGCACGGTAGCCTTGTGGATAGCACAATTGCTTCACAGCTCCAGGGTCCCAGGTTCGATTCCGGCTTGGGTCACTGTCTGTGCGGAGTCTGCACATCCTCCCCGTGTGTGCGTGGGTTTCCTCCGGGTGCTCCGGTTTCCTCCCACAGTCCAAAGATGTGCAGGTTAGGTGGATTGGCCATGATAAATTGCCCTTAGTGTCCAAAATTGCCCTTAGTGTTGGGTGGGGTTACTGGGTTATGGGGATAGGGTGGAGGTGTTGACCTTGGGTAGGGTGCTCTTTCCAAGAGCCGGTGCAGAATCGATGGGCCGAATGGCCTCCTTCTGCATTGTAAATTCTATGATTTCAGGACCTAGGGAGACACTGGAGAAAGTGAAATTAAAAACAATTTAAAGGATGATACCAGATCTGAGAATGTACATCTATTAAGAAGTTGAACAGGCTGTAGCTTGTTTACCCCCAATAAAGGCTGAGGGATGACCTGCTGGAGGTCTTAAAAATGATGAAAGGGTTGGAATGGATGGACATACAGAAGATGTTTCTCTTCGCAGGGCACTCTAAAGCACGGGGACCATAAATGTAGCATTGTCACTAATAAATCCAAAACGGAATTCATGAGAAAGATCTTGGTTAGAATGTTGAACTCCATATCACAGGAAGTGGATGAGGTGAAGAGCACAGATGTACTTAAGGGGAAGCCAGATAAATACATGAGGGATAAAGGATTAAAAGGATACAGTGATAGTGGGGAAATGAAGTAAATAGGAGTGCTGGGCTGAATGGTCTATTTCTGTGCTGTAAAAGCCCACAAAATCTGACATTCACACAACTCTTTCGGACAGTGCTGCTTGTCCAACAGGAGGAGGCAACAGGTCTACTTTAAAAATGTAAGAGTTTGCACAATAACAGTAAAATGTCAGAATTGGGGAATGTTTCTGCTCAAACATTTACAGCAATTACAAATGCAAAAATTCTCCATTCATTTGTAATGAAGTAATGTTTTTATTTGAGCAAAAGCCTAAGTGAGTACTGGCCTTTGAAATCTTGTTGGGAGCACACAGTAACAATGGGGGCCTCAATCACTTGTAGCCGACTTCATACTTTACAATACAGATTCAATCATTTATTCATATGCCAATTGGTGATAAAAGAGGGGCTGGATGACAGAATAAACTATTTCTACAGCAAACCAGAATCAATTATTCAAACAGCCGTGAAAATCTCAATTCAAAATGCAAGCTTTGTGGCTAATACATATTAAAAAAAACATACACTCACTGAGGGCCTTAGGCTCTGACCAATGTGAAGGAATTTCACACATTAAAAAAAAACTCTCAGGAAAACACAATCAGGAAATTATTAAATTAAAACCACCACAGAGAAGAAGTCTGTAAGTAATATGGCTGGAGCACCATGATTATCTGACCCACTTGCTTTCCACTTAAAGTGACAACATTACCCATTACAGCTGACTTACTGGAATGTGACCAACTTTGCATTCTGTATATCATATACAATTTCAGGTCTACATGTATTAAAACCCCTTGAAATGGATTTTGGGCAGTTGAATAAATTGACCTCCTGACATTTTGTATAAAGAAAGAAACTAATTTATAATTTCCGTTTACAAATGAAAAAATCCAATCTTCTATTAAACAAACATGTGATTGCTGCCTTTGCTGAAAGCATTTCAAGTCAATTTATGAACTTTGACTTGGCTGACCTTCAGCAATACAGAATAACAGGCATAGACTATAAAGCACCTGAACATGCAAATGACCTAGCATGCATCAGCTCTGGATTGGAAGCCAGCTACAAAGAGCATTACAGGCAATGTTTCGCAAAACAAATTAAATACTGTACTTAAATGTCAAAGCACACAATTGTATTTTGCCACAGATCATTACACCTGCTGCTTGCACCTTAAACTGCAATAACTTGAAAAATATTACATCGAATGCCAACATGTACAAAAAGAGAGAGGTTGGTGAGGGAGGGGGAGGGGAGTTGGGAGAATGGGAAATGGGTTTCTTCAAGTAATTTAAACATCACTATTCCACAACTAGAGGAAAGGTCAGAATTTAAGTAAAGAAAAAGGAACATGTATGACATAAATGAAGCAGTTTAATAAAACAAAAACAAAACACAAACAAAATAAAAGCCCGCACAAGTAGGCAAGTAGGCTCCAGGCAAACTAATACCAATTTCTGCTGGGTGATCAGGTTTTAAGTTGGTGTTCTTCTTGAATTAATTACCTTCTGTGTTGGTGCTGGTGCTGCTGCTGCTGTATATGTTTCGCAAGCTACCTACACGGTTTAGTTTCCATGCTTTACGTTTGGCTGCGTCCAGAGAGCAGTGGGAGAAGAAGACAAAGGGGAGAGTGGGAGAGAGAGATAAAGAGAGAGAGATGTCACACTCACAGTGAGAAAGTCGACAACTAGCTGGGGGATGCGAGGCAGGAGAGCAGGGGCGGTTTGTTAATCTCACCCAGCAAACAGGTGAGAGAACACTCAATTGCCCTGTTTCAGCCTCTCCAAATCTGGACCTTTGGTAGAAAGAAGACGACAAGCTTGGAACAGACGCAATGCCTATACAGATCAAGGTAGTAAACTGTAGCTCGCTGTGAATTTTCAGTCTCTCAATGCACTTCCTGCAGGTCAGAGCAGTCACACATAAGTTCACATCTATATCATGGTCTAGGTGTTTGAAATAGTTGTCAAAAATTACAGTACTTATCTCAACTGAATTCAAAATATTGTATTTACCATAAAGCAATGATGTCCAATAGTTGAAAGTCATATTACATAAACACGGAAATTTCTATTCAATGCAGCTTAAGCAATTACCAAAGAAATTTAACAAGACATTTCAGAAAATAATTTCTCTCCTGCCTCCTGTTTACTATTCTGAAGCTGTTGATATTAGGTCAGCAGCGTCACAGGCAAGGCCAAATCTAATGAGGGCCTATAGTTCAGGCATTCACAGGCAAGGCCTGGTCCTTCCCCACATAGCCTGACAAATTATTCCGCTTGAAGTATTTATCCGTTTCCCTTTTGAATGTTACAATCAAATCTACTTCTGGCATCCTATCAGGCAGTGCATTCCAGATCATCGTAATTCGCTGCGTAAGAAGATATCTGCACATCTCCCCTCTGGTTCTTTTGTCAATTGTCTTGTGTGTGTGCCACTTGCCAGTGGAAATGGTTTCCCCCTACTATCTACTCTCAAAACTCTCCATGACTATGAACACCGATATTAATTTTCCCATAACATTCTCTGTTCCAAAGAGGAAGAACAGTCCAAGCTTTTCTGGACCCTCCACATACTGAAATTCTTCATCCCTTGTAACATTCTGGTAAATCCATTGGGAGCATATCACAAGCTGAGCATTGCAAAGGACAAAGAAAAGATATACAGCCAAATTAGATATGAAAGCAGGAGGCAAGGAATAATAATAGGTAAATAATGATTCAAAGGTAGATTGGGCTAAGAATGTTCAAAATGACAATGATGGGAGGGGATTCTACAATATGTCCTGGACTGCTTTCTAGATCAGTATGGTTATTAGCCCAACAATGAAGTGGGTTGAGCTGTATCTAGCTCTGGAAATGAAATGAGGTAAGCAGTGATTACAAAGGTTGAGGAAAGAAAATAAGAAACAGTGACCAAAACATAACTAGGTTCAATATAAAAATGAAAAGGAAAGGGAAAATTGAAAGATTTTGGCTGGCTGGCTGGAAAGAAAGGCTTTTCAAAGAGATTTTCATAAAAACAGAAGCTAGTCCAGAAAATCAGGAATGAAATAACAGGAAATGTTCAGGGAGGGGATAATTAGGGTAGAGTGCAGACTTATCCCCACTGGGAATAACAGTGAGGCAGCAAAAGTTTGGAGCCCCTCGGACCAGTACAGAAACCAAAACTAAAGCGCGATGCAAAAAGAGATAATTGATAACACAGGACTACAGATACAAAAAGTAAACCAAGCCAAGTACAAAAAATTATCAAGGGAAGAAAAAAGGAAAGTCAGAACATTCCAAGAGGAGGTATGAAGAAAGACAAGAAATGGCAGGTGCAAGGTTTCTATAAACAGCAAAAGAATAGTTGGAGAACAGTTAAGTCTGTCTAATATTTAAGGCTCAAAAGTTAAGTGATGAAATGGAAATGTTTTTATGAAGGATGGAGGAATGGCAGAGGTAGTGCTTTCACTTCAGAGGGTGATCATGTGAGTGACTGGGTACATGTGGAGATGGTGAAGTAATTAGATTAGGTACTTGTAGACAAGGGTGCCTCGAACACTTGCTGGGATTCACAGTTGAAAAGTCATATGACAACACCCTTGAGGTTAGACAGGAACTGCAAAACTGCTGACCGTAGCCTTTCCACATCCTTCGATATGGAAGACATGTCAGGAAGGAAGAACTGAAGGACAGACAGTTCGAAAGAAGGATAGACGGAAAGAAGGAAGGACTGACGGATGGACAGTCAGATGAAAGGAAGACTTTTACAGCTTCAGGCCATGCCAAAGTAGTTTTGACGTGTAGACACCAATGTAACATAGGAAATGTAGCACAAAATGTGCACAGCAAGCTTTTACAAACTGCAATGTGACAATGATTAGGTCATCAGCCCTTTAGGCACAATGAGGGATAAATATTAGCCTGGACCCCTGGTTGAATTCCTATGTTCTTCAAAATAGTGCTATTGGATCTTACACATCACCTAAGAGAACAGATGGATTCTCAGCTAAACGCTTCATCTGATCGACAACATCTCAATGTATAGCACTACTTCCGGCTTGCTCGAAGACAACTCCTTTTGGATTTATTTTCATTAATTCCTTCACGTGCTTATCTAGCCTGTTCCTGACTCTGCTTGATGTACTGATTAATAGTGGGCTACGGTGGCAATGAACATTGGCAGCTCTCCAGTACCTTGATCCAAATGGGTGCTTGCCACTGTGGAGCCTGAGTAGGGGCTGCTATTAAGTCCTGGCAGAAAGGCCGTGTCTTGTTTCCATACCTACTGCTCCACCCCGCTTGGTATGTACCTTTAGAATTTTCCCTCACTTCTTACACAGAGTTCACAGAGTCAGTTACGGGTTAACACTGAGAGAATCATAGAGACCTTCCTCACAAGCAGGAGGGGAAGAAATCAGAGGCCTGTGTATTATAATTGGCCACTCATTAGTGCCTCATAGTGGCCAACTATATGATAGGCCAATCTGTCTTCAGTTAGCATGGCATAGAGAGGTCAGTGTTACGCAAGATAACCTCTCCAACCAGTGGCCTAGCCGAGTTCCAAAAGTAACAACCTGTGGTGCATTTGTTTTTACTTGTTTAATTTTAGAAAATTCTGTTGGATGTTAAAGAACAGAATACTTGTACCAAAAAGGCGGCAAAGGGTATGGAGACTAAAAGATTTAAAACCTCAAGGCCATTTTGCATTGCAAGGTACTAAATCAACTGGGCCTTGCCACAATTCTTGAGCGTTCATTATTTTCTGCTGTTAGATAACATCCACAGACCCTGTTATACAACTGCAATTATGCTTTAAACCCAAATATTTCAAGCCTGCATGATAGAAAAAGCCCCTCTGGTCTTTTTAGTGAGTGGCGGGTCATTTAGATGAAATGAATGGCTTGCCCTTAGTGGCTAGCCAACCACCAAGGTGGGCTATTGCAGTGGGGCTGCATTGCAAAGCTTTTTTGTCAAAGCCTCAGGAGACTACACTTGCTGAGCACTCGTGTTCCGAGAAGCACAAAGCTAGCATGACATCCAAACTTGTGTCGTGATGGGCAGCTGGTGACAGTTCCAGTATGCTATGGGAAATGAGGTGGCCTTTTGTTATCAATGCAAACATGTTTTTATTTAAACTGAAAAAATATAAAGAGTTCTCAATCTGACAAACTGTCATAGTATTTCAGTTCTGTGACAGATTGCACATTTTCATGCTCGGAAGTTTGCCTGAAATTTTAATCTTTGCATTTGACATGCATCTTTCCTTCACCACCTGTGAATTTAGTTTGTTCACCTTTTAATTTTACCTTTCTGAATGTTTCTGCTTGAGTTTATCACTCCTACACCTCCTTCCAAAGGTTGTGCAAGTGCAACAAACATGGGCGCTCAGGAGCAGGAGTTTGCAAATGTACCTGTGAGAAATGTACTATCTCAGTGCCTGAAACAGTGTTACGCAAGATAACCTCTCCAACCAGTGGCCTAGCCAAAAGCCCTCCCTCCTCCGAGTCAGAAGGTTGTGGGTTCAAGTTCCACTCCAGAGACTTGAGAAAGTAGTCCAGGCTGACGTGCCCAGTGCAGTACCGTTGGAGTGCTACACGGTCAGAGGGGCTAGTTAACTTTCAATGCGATGTTAAACTGAGGACCCACCCATCCTCTCAATCCCACAGCACTACACTGGAGAACAGGGGAGCACAATTTTAAAATGGAGCGTTGGAACAAAGAGACCTGGGAGGGTGTGAACATGAATCTTTGAATGCGACAAGACAATACACTGAAAGGCTGTTAAAAAAACACATGTGATCCTTAGCTTTATTAATGTAGAGTACAAAAGCAAATCAATTATACTAAAAACACTTTCAAAGAGCCTGTGCCAGCACAATGGGCCAAATGGCCTCCTTCTCTGCTCTATCATCTGGCGTTTTTATAATGGTATTGCCAAGCAAGCATGGTTAGGTCTTAGCTGGAGTATTGTGTTCAATTCTGGGCACTACACTTCGGGACAGGATGCGGGAGGAAATAACTCGAAATGTATCAGGGATGAGGAGCTTCAGTTATGTGGGGAGAAAAGAGAAGCCAGGATTGTTTTACGTAGAGTGGAGCAGGTTAAGCAGAGATTTGATAGAAGAGTTCAAAATCAAGAAGTGTTTTGAGTTTAGTAAATAAAGAGAAACTGTTTCCAAAGGCAGGTGGATCGCTAACCATAGGACACAGATTTAAGATGACTGCCAAAAGAATCATAAGCGAGTTATGATGATCTGGAAGGCGCTGTCTGAAAGGGGAATGAAAGCAGTTTCAATGGTAACTTTCAAAAGGGAACTGGACGAATATTTGAATGGAAAGCATATATAGGATTATCAAGAAAGAGTCAGGAGTTGGGATTAACTAGATGGTTATTTCAAAGAGCCTACAGAGGAACTCGGACCTCCTTTGAAGCTGTATCATTCTCTAATTCTGTAATGGTGTCTGCAAGAAGCATGCAATGTGAAATTCCTTCCTGAAACCTCTTCACCTCTCTTCCTCTTTTAAATTATTGTTTAAATCCTATCTTTTCAACCGAGCTTGCTTCAGCATTTCTTTATGTGCCATGGTGTCAAGCGTTGCTCAATTTTGCTCTCCCTCCCTAGATTTCTCCACTTCACTACCTCTCTCCTCCTCTACTGCTGCTAGGAGCTACTCCTACCAGGACATCTGATCTCATGGTTTGTCGTCCTCCTCTGTCTTGTGCCATCCTCACAGATACACTTTAGCTCGTCTGCAACCGCTCGGTGATGTCTGTCATCCGACTATGCCTACGTCGACCCCTCCTTCTGCTGTCTGCCACTTTGCCATTTAGAAGAGATCTCTGTAGCTTTTCAGCTCTGATTAAATAGTCAAGATACTGAAATGTTCTTTTCTGGATGTCACTTTTCAGAGCTCTTTTCCTGCCTGCAAAATCTTTTGAGTTATTGTTCAAATCCTACCTCTTCAACCAAGCTTGTTGAAGCATATCCTCACGTGGCACAGTGCCAAATGCTTTTTGATTATGCTCCTGCAAAGTGCCTTGGGACCTTTCACTAGGTTAAAGACACTACAGTAAGTTGTTATGATTGAGTTTTTTACTATAAACTGGTGACAGGCACTTCCTATCCCTATTCCAATAACCCCTTAACCTAACCTACACATCTTTGGACATTAAGGGGCAATTTATCATGGCCAATCCAATCTAACCTGAACATCTTTGGGCTGTGGGAGAAAACTGGAGCACTTGGAGGAAACCCACGCAGACATGGAGAGAATGTGAATACTCCACACAGACATCACCCAAGGTCGGGATTGAACCTTAGTCCCTGGCACTGTGAGGCAGCAGTGCTAACCACTGTGCCACCGTGCCGCCCTACTATTTAAGAGGTCTGACCAGGATCAACTGCGAGGTCTGCCTTGGGTAATTGCAAGGTAGCTTCCATTGGCGTTAGAGTAACTGGGCAAGATTGGATAACAGGAATCAAGCCAATTTCCAACTGGAAAATAGACATGGAAACGAAGCTTGGGTAGCACCAATTTCATGCACAATGATCCTTTGCCAATGAAAGTAGGACACTCACCGTTTCAACTGCGCATGGAGAATTTTGGCAAGTGCCAAAGTGTCGGTAGAATTTACCTTCAGGGATTTGAATAGAGTAAAAACAAATCGCTT